>NC_042990.1:34072391-34270279 GCF_901001165.1 Salmo trutta | reverse complement strand
TTCCAACTTTGTGGCAACAGTTTGGGGAAGACCCTTTCCTGTTTCAGCATGACAATTCCCCCGTGCACAAAGCGAGGTCCATACAGAAATGGTTTGTCGAGATCGGTGTGGAAGAACTTAACTGGCCTGCACAGAGCCCTGACCTCAAGCCCATTGAACACATTTGTGATAAATTGGAACGCCGACTGCGAGCCAGGCCTAATCGGCCAACATCAGTGTCCGACCTCGCTAATGCTCTTGTGGCTGAATGGAAGCAAGTCCCCGCAGACAATGTTCCAACAACATCTAGTGGAAAGTGGAGGCTGTTATAGCAGCAAAGGGGGGGACCAACTCCATATTAATGTCCATGATTTTGGAATGAGATGTTTGACAAACAGGTGTCCATATACTTTTGCTCATGTATTGTAAAAGCAAACAAGAGGCAGGAGATCTATTACATCAAAAGTCTTGCATCCCCTGGTTTTAAGCTAGTAGATTACTTACAGTAAATACAGCACGTTATTTCACAAACAATATTCAGAATATCCAACCCAAACCTGTAGATAAACACGTGTCATGGGGTTGTTTTTGCAAGCTAGAGAAAACATGCCGTATCAATTGAATATAAGTACAGTGCTCCAAGCAGGACACATTTAGCATTGTGTCAGTGTCCAATGGGATTGGACGATTAAGTGGGCAACAGCAAGTTACACTCTGCTGTCTCTCATTTCTGTTGATTTTAGATTTGTAAGTGGCCAATCAGATGTGATTGAGCACCTCTGAGAAGCCAATGATGTGTGATTGAACATTTGCTTGTGAGGAATGAGCTCCATAGGATGTTGGTTAAGACTAGAGGGAGGAAGCGAGATGGGGACCTCTCTCTCTCTCTCTCTCTCCCTCTCTCCGGTATCTAAAAACGTCTCTAATGTAGAGAATAAATCAATAGCGATCTGAACCTTGTTATTCAAGCTTCATTGAACTGTGCATCCATTGTTTGTCATGTAGACGGATTATGCAAATGAAGCTGCTGAAAGGAAACACAGATGTGGGCTCCATTAATAATAAAGCCCAAACGTCCTGAAGTCAACTAGGCCAGTTTTTCTGGAGGAGGGAGAGAGAGTGAATGAGAAAGAGAGACAGAGCGTGAGAATGAGAGAGAGGTGCGGGGACAGGGAGACAGAGAGTGAGAGAGAAAAAGACAGGAAGTGAGTAAGAGAGAGAGAGATGGTGGAAGGACAGAGAGTGTGAGGGAAAGAGACAGGAAGTGAGTAAGAGAGAGAGAGAGAGATGGTGGGAGGACAAAGAGTGAGAGGGAAAGATAGAGGCCACACTGCCCCACGGCACCATCACACTGCCCCCACTGCACCGTCACACTGCCCCCACGGCACCATCACACTGCCCCCACTGCACCGTCACACTGCCCCCACGGCACCGTCACACTGCCCCCACGGCACCATCACACTGCCCCCACGGCACCGTCACACTGCCCCCACGGCACCGTCACACTGCCCCCACGGCACCGTCACACTGCCCCCACTGCACCGTCACACTTCCCCCACGGCACCGTCACACTGCCCCCACTGCACCGTCACACTGCCCCCACTGCACCTTCACACTGCCCCCACGGCACCATCACACTGCCCCCACTGCACCATCACACTGCCCCCACGGCACCGTCACACTGCCCCCACTGCACCATCACACTGCCCCCACGGCACCGTCACACTGCCCCCACTGCACCATCACACTGCCCCCACTGCACCCCCACACTGCCCCACGGCACTGCCACACTGCCCCCACCGCACCCCCACACTGCCCCCACTACACTGCCACACTGCCCCCACTGCACTGCCACACTGCCCCCACTGCACTGCCACACTGCCCCCACTGCACTGCCACACTGCCCCCACTGCACTGCCACACTGCCCCCACTGCACTGCCACACTGCCCCCACTGCACCCCCACACTGTAAGAGCTGGTTTTGAGCTGGTTGCTTATCTTACTGACAGCCCTACGGGCCCCGGTCAAAGTAGTGCATTGCATAGGGAACAGGGTACCATTAGGGCCTCTCTCCAGCAGTCTGCATCTTGTGAGATGATCTATTACTGAGATGATTTATTGAGATGAATCACACGGCAAGGCTTCACATTCGCATGAGGAGCGGTAGACATGTTACATTTGTTTGCAGCCAGCCACTAATTATTTCCCCTCAGCTGTGTGTGTGTGTGTGTGTGTGTGTGAGAGAGAGACTGTGTGAGTAAGTGTTTGTGGGTGTGTGTCTGTGAGAGAGAGACTGTGTGAGTAAGTGTTTGTGTGTGTGGGTGTGTGTGTGTGTGTGTGTCTGTGAGAGAGAGACTGTGTGAATAAGTGTTTGTGTGTGTGCGTGTGACTGTGTTCCTGTCCATGGATACCTCCAGCCGAATACAGCGTATATATAGCTTTTTGAATATACGTCACTGCAAAACTGCTACAGTATCTCCTTTTATTTCTCTCCATAGCTAGATATCTATCATGTTCTGATTATATTTCTATGGTCTCCCCATAGCTAGATATCTATCATGTTCTGATTATATTTCTATGGTCTCCCCATAGCTAGATATCTATAATGTTCTGATTATATTTCTATGGTCTCCCCATAGCTAGATATCGATAATGTTCTGATTATATTTCTATGGTCTCCCCATAGCTAGATATCTATAATGTTCTGATTATATTTGTATGGTCTCCCCATAGCTAGATATCTATAATGTTCTGATTATATTTCTATGGTCTCTCCATAGCTAGATATCTATTATGTTCTGATTATATTTCTATGGTCTCTCCTTATAGCTGAATGTGGAGGAAAGTTCACAGGCGAGTCGTCAGGACGTATACTGTCCCCAGGATACCCGTTCCCTTACGACAACAACCTCCGTTGCACCTGGATCATTGAGGTGGACTCTGGCAACATCGTAAGGTACTACTGATAATGAATTAGTATTCATCAAGTATCCTCCTTTTCATGTATTATCCTCTCATGTTTCATCTCTGTGCATTTCAACAGCCAAGCAAAGGCCCTGCCAAGGTTGTCTTGTTCTATCTGTCTAGCAAAAGTACAAGGCTTACAGCTCTCACACACACACACACACACACACACACACACACACACACACACACACACACACACACACACACACACACACACACACATACACTGACAGTTGCTCTGGATAAAAGTGTCTGCTAAATGACGTTGATGGAAAAGTGAATACACTTTCATGGCTTTGAAAGAGCTAGCATCTCGTCCAGAAAGCAAACATTGTCCAGTGCATCAGTATATCAAATCGAATGTTATTTGTCACATGCGGCGAATACAACATGCTTACTTACAAGCCCTTAACCAACAATGCAGAGTTTTAAAAAGTAAGTACAAAAAATTTGCTAAATAAACTAAAGAAAAATTTGTAACACAATAAAAATAACAGAGTAGCAGCAGCGCATGTGAAGAGTGTGAAGGAATGTGAGTGTGTGTGTGCGTGTGTATGTGTGTGTGTTGGCGTGTCGGTGTAGTATGTGTGTGAGTGTGTGGTTAGAGTCCAGTGAGTGTACATCACGAGCCCGTGAAATGAAAAAATAAAACAGAAAATAAGGGGGTCAATGTAAATAGTCTGGGTAGCCATTTTATTAACTGTTCAGCAGTCTTTTTATCCCAGACTTTGCGCTCCGGTACCGCTGGCCGTGTGGTAGCAGAGAGAACAGACTTGGGTGGCTGGAATCTTTGACAATTTTTAGGGCCTTTCTCTGACACCGCCTGGTATAGAGGTCCTGCATGGCAGGGAGCTCGGCCCCAGTGATGTACTGGGCCGTATGCACTACCGTCTGTAGCGCATTGCGGTCGGGTGCCGAGCAGTTGCCATACCAATCCGTGATGCAACCAGTCTGGATGCTCTCGATGGTGCAGCTGTAGAACTTTTTGAGGATCTGGGGTTCCATACAAAATCTTTTCAGCCTCCTGAGGTGGAAGAGGCGTTGACGTGCCCTCTTCACGACTGTGTTGGTGTGTTTGGACCATGATAGGTCCTCAGTGTTGTGCACACCAATGAACTTGAAGCTCTCAACCTTCTCCACCACAGCCCTGTCGAAGGGAATGGCTATTCACATTATCTTGCCGACCTGTACCGTCCATTTTCCGCAACTACGATAGATTGGGAACCAGGTCAACGCGGTCAGATCAGCTTGGCTCTGTTGGGCTCAGCTCAGTGGTGTGACAGGGGTACCTCTGTGCTCTCTCCAGTATAGTCTATAGATGCCAGATCCCTCTTTGTTTTCAGTCTGAGAGCCCAGGCCTTGGCAGTCTAATGAGACTCAAATGCTCAATCATACATTCAATTATTAGTATTGTATAGAGCCGGAACCGTGTCACCTTGGAGGCAAACAATTTGTCCTGTTCCAACTCCCAGTGGTGCACCTCGTTTGAAATCATATTTTTATTCATGACTTTCTTTATTTTCTGCCACTGATGTCATGATCAGCACTGTCTGCTGAATAGAAGGAGTGTTATGACCACGAGCACCAATTACCGGCCTAGTTTTCTGACTTATTGCTCCTTTTTTTCTCTCTAAAGCATCATTATACCTAGCCAGGAACCTCGGTCTGGCATCACAACAGGACTTTATCTTGTGTTGTATCTAGTTTCCATGCAAAAGATTAACGTAGTTTGGCCTTCAGCTGAGTGCTTGCATAAAAAAAGGAGAATGATAAAAACCAGAAGAAATAAACACATGCCCTTAAATTTGCCATACTGAATCAATATCAATGCAGAACCAATATTCTACCTATATCAATGCAGAACCAATACAGTACTAATATCATTGTAGAACCAATACTGTACTAATATCAATGCAGTACCAATATTCTACCTATATCAATGCAGAACCAATACAGTACTAATATCAACGTAGAACCAATACTGTACTAATATCAATGTAGAACCAATACTGTACTAATATCAATGCAGTACCAATACTGTACTAATATCAATGCAGAACCAATATTCTACCTATATGTAAGGGCTGTCGTGAGAGAGAGACCAAGGTGCAGCAGAGTTAGTGTTCATCATTAAAGGTTTTAATGATTAACGAACACTATACAAAAAGAAACCAAAGAACGACTAGCAACAGTTCTGTTAGGAACACACTAAACAGAAAAAAATTACCCACAAAACCCAAAGGAAAAACATGTTCCTTATGTGTGACTCCCAATCAGCAACAACGAGCTTCAGCTGTGCCTGATTGGGAGCCACACATGGCCCAAAACAAAGAAATACAAAAACATAGAGAAAGGAACATAGAACGCCCACCCAATGTAACACCCTGGCCTAACCAAAATAAAGAACAAAAAACCCCTCTCTATGGCCAGGGCGTTACACTATATCAATGCAGAACCAATACAGTACTAATATCAACGTAGAACCAATACTGTACTAATATCAATGCAGTACCAATACTATAATAATATCAATGCTGAACCAATACAGTACTAATATCAATGTAGAACCAATACTGTACTAATATCAATGCAGTACCAATACTGTACTAATATCAATGCAGTACCAATACTGTACTAATATCAATGCAGTACCAATACTGTACTAATATCAATGCAGAACCAATACTGTAATAATATCAATGCTGAATCAATACTGTACTAATATCAATGCAGTACCAATACTGTACTAATATCAATGTAGAACAAACTGTGGTGTGTTTGTAAAAGAGATTCAGTGATTTTACTTGATTTAAACCCATTTGTGAGGAGCAATGGTCATCCACAAATGATCTCCTGCGAACTCTGTTTTTGGGCAAATTTCTCAAGTTCCTTCCATTATTATCTACCATTATTACTCTGTTATTCTGTGATTTATTGCAAGTAATTTATTGCAGCCTAGGGTTGCAAAATTCCACCAACTTCCTCAAAATTCCTGGGTTTTGCAGAAATCCTGGTGGGAGTTATTTTCCTCATTCCAAGAATCTTCCATCCAGGATTTATGAAAACAAAAATAGAATTTAGTGAAAGTTACCAAGAACTGGTATTTTGCATCCAAACGTAAATGACAATTTTATTCCTCCTCGTCTCTCAGTCTGCAGTTCCTGGCCTTCGACACAGAGGCGTCACATGACATCCTGAAGGTGTGGGACGGTCCTCCTGAGAATGAGATGTCCCTGAGGGAGGTGTCTGGCTCTCTGCTTCCCGAGGGAATACACAGCACCCTCAACCTGGTTACCATCCAGTTCGAGACCGACTTCTACATCAGCAAGTCCGGCTTCGCCATCGAATTCTCAAGTGAGTAGTTTACTGTTTGTGAAAAGTCTTTGAAGTGTATATCTTCAAAAGCAATGATACGAGCTGTGTCTGTTTCATACTGTCTGGTAGAGTTTGGGTTTGGGTTATTCTCTGAAATGTTATTGGGCTCAGAGACATTGTTGGTTATGTGTTTTGAAGGTCGTTATGAAGGATACTGCAACACTCATTAAATGTCATGTCAACATAAAGGTGTTATGAATGTCTATGTATGTAATCTTCAAAGTGATGGCATAAAGCCCCTGCATAGATTTGATTCCCTCCCTGTGTTGTGCCTGCCAGGTTCGGTGGCCACCGCCTGCAGAGACCCGGGGGTCCCCATGAACGGCAGTCGCAACGGGGACGGACGAGAGCCGGGTGACACTGTCACTTTTCTCTGTGACCCTGGGTACGAGCTCCAGGGAGAGATGAAGATCACATGTATTCAAGTGGAGAACCGCTACTACTGGCAACCCAGCCCTCCTGTCTGCATAGGTGAGTGCTTTAACTACAGGTAGAGCCAGGGGGTTGTATTAAGGTGAGTACTAACAGGGACTCAGACCATGCTACCAATCCCCAGCCTCCTAGCCTGCTAATTAACATATTGAATTAAGATCCCTGAGTGTTGCCAGAACCTGCTGGCGCCAAGCAGCACTTGAGCTCTAGAGATGACTGACTGTCATCTCCAACCGTTTTGAACGAGGCAAAACATTAAATGAATATCAAATTATTGGAAGCAGATCTGAAGATCTCTCTCACTTTTCAGAGATAGTGTGCTTATAACGAAACCTCAAGGATTCTTGTCAACTCCTGATCACGGGTGTCTTGTTTTTAATGTGGCTTTATAACGTCTGATCGGTCAAAACTAACTACATCAGTTACTGTTATGGTTTAAAAATTCCTTTAAACTTTCCCAAAAATTCCCAAGTTTTCCAGAAATTTCCTAGGTATTCCCTTGTGATTCTGAGAATCTTTCAACCGGGATTTTCTGAGAACCTGGTCATTTTAGGAACGTTACCAGAATTGTGCAGCCCCAAACACCAGTATATCTCCACAGAAGGACATGCAGTTTTCCCTGCGGCATATAACAGAGACAGTCCATGAGTGTCGGAGCCAGACAAGTACATGTTACCTTTTCTCACTTCTCTTCTTCTCTTTCAGCCCCCTGTGGAGGAAACTTGACTGGATCCAACGGCTTCATCCTGTCTCCCAACTTCCCCCACCCCTACCCCCACAGCAAGGACTGTGATTGGCTAATAGCTGTCAACTCGGACTATGTTCTATCGCTGGCCTTCGTCAGGTAATAGGTTCTAGTTTCCTCCAAAGTGATTAAGGCCTACTCTCCCTATCAGTTCCACTGCACATACACACACACACACACACACACACACACACACACACACACACACACACACACACACACACACACACCGCCACCAAGGTGGATATTAATGGGCATTTTGTCACAACCAAGGAGCGTGAGGTGATTATACAACGGTAACTGCTGACCGTTATCACTGTTATATTAAGATGCAGTTCATGTCTTAGGTGGATAATTAGCTACCCCAGCTGGACTTCCACGCTCACTTTGTCAGTAATGAACCCATAGTTGGCCTTCCTCAGCTCCCCACTTTAAGGTGCTGTATCAAGACGTCCCAGCCTACGTTGACTGATGCAGACACTTATTGGAAGTCAAAAGGAAGAACTTGTGTTTCACACCTAAATAATCCCGTTAATTGCGTCCATTTTTCATTTCACCTTTGGCGGCCGCAAGACAAAGGTCAAAGGTCAACACAGGGTTAAGTTTGACTGTCGGTAGGGTACACAGTGTAGCGTAAAGCTGACAGATGTTACCGCTGCTGCTGCTGTAAAGGCCTCTAAGTTAAACCTCTAACTTAAAGTTGTGAAATGAGGCCTCCCTCTGCCTCTCCCCTACCAGCAGCTAGCTATCTCCTCCTGCTCCTCCCTCTGCCTCTCCCCTACCAGGAGCTAGCTGTCTCCTCCTGCTCCTCCCTCTGCCTCTCCCCTACCAGGAGCTAGCTGTCTCCTCCTGCTCCTCCCTCTGCCTCTCCCCTACCAGGAGCTAGCTGTCTCCTCCTGCTCCTCCCTCTGCCTCTCCCCTACCAGCAGCTAGCTATCTCCTCCTGCTCCTCCCTCTGCCTCTCCCCTACCAGCTCCTCCTGCTCCTCCCTCTGCCTCTCCTCTACCAGCAGCTAGCTAGCTCCTCCTGCTCCTCCCTCTGCCTCTCCTCTACCAGCAGCTAACTAGCTCCTCCTACTCCTCCCTCTGCCTCTCCTCTACCAGCTCCTCCTGCTCCTCCCTCTGCCTCTCCCCTACCAGCAGCTAACTAGCTCCTCCTGCTCCTCCCTCTGCCTCTCCTCTACCAGCTCCTCCAGCTCCTCCCTCTGCCTCTCCTCTACCAGCAGCTAGCTAGCTCCTCCTGCTCCTCCCTCTGCCTCTCCTCTACCAGCAGCTAACTAGCTCCTCCTGCTCCTCCCTCTGCCTCTCCTCTACCAGCTCCTCCTGCTCCTCCCTCTGCCTCTCCTCTACCAGCAGCTAACTAGCTCCTCCTGCTCCTCCCTCTGCATCTCACCTACCAGCTCCTCCTGCTCCTCCCTCTGCCTCTCCTCTACCAGCAGCTAACTAGCTCCTCCTGCGCCTCCCTCTGCCTCTCCTCTACCAGCTCCTCCTGCTCCTCCCTCTGCCTCTCCTCTACCAGCTCCTCCTGCTCCTCTCTCTGCCTCTCCTCTACCAGCAGCTAACTAGCTCCTCCTGCTCCTCCCTCTGCCTCTCCTCTACCAGCTCCTCCTGCTCCTCCCTCTGCCTCTCCCCTACCAGGAGCTAGCTGTCTCCTCCTGCTCCTCCCTCTGCCTCTCCCCTACCAGAAGCTAGCTATCTCCTCCTGCTCCTCCCTCTGCCTCTCCCCTACCAGCTCCTCCTGCTTCTCCCTCTGCCTCTCCTCTACCAGCAGCTAGCTATCTCCTCCTGCTCCTCCCTCTGCCTCTCCCCTACCAGCAGCTAGCTAGCTCCTCCTGCTCCTCCCTCTGCCTCTCCTCTACCAGCAGCTAACTAGCTCCTCCTACTCCTCCCTCTGCCTCTCCTCTACCAGCTCCTCCTGCTCCTCCCTCTGCCTCTCCCCTACCAGCTCCTCCTGCTCCTCCCTCTGCCTCTCCTCTACCAGCAGCTAGCTAGCTCCTCCTGCTCCTCCCTCTGCCTCTCCTCTACCAGCAGCTAACTAGCTCCTCCTGCTCCTCCCTCTGCCTCTCCTCTACCAGCTCCTCCTGCTCCTCCCTCTGCCTCTCCTCTACCAGCAGCTAGCTAGCTCCTCCTGCTCCTCCCTCTGCCTCTCCTCTACCAGCTCCTCCTGCTCCTCCCTCTGCCTCTCCTCTACCAGCAGCTAACTAGCTCCTCCTGCTCCTCCCTCTGCCTCTCACCTACCAGCTCCTCCTGCTCCTCTCTCTGCCTCTCCTCTACCAGCAGCTAACTAGCTCCTCCTGCTCCTCCCTCTGCCTCTCCTCTACCAGCTCCTCCTGCTCCTCCCTCTGCCTCTCCTCTACCAGCAGCTAACTAGCTCCTCCTGCTCCTCCCTCTGCCTCTCCCCTACCAGCTCCTCCTGCT
Organism: Salmo trutta; assembly: GCF_901001165.1. Classification (NCBI taxonomy): domain Eukaryota; kingdom Metazoa; phylum Chordata; class Actinopteri; order Salmoniformes; family Salmonidae; genus Salmo; species Salmo trutta. Next base: position 34,260,364 of record NC_042990.1, on the reverse strand, counting down.
CCTCCCTCTGCCTCTCCTCTACCAGCAGCTAGCTAGCTCCTCCTGCTCCTCCCTCTGCCTCTCCTCTACCAGCAGCTAACTAGCTCCTCCTGCGCCTCCCTCTGCCTCTCCTCTACCAGCTCCTCCTGCTCCTCCCTCTGCCTCTCCTCTACCAGCTCCTCCTGCTCCTCTCTCTGCCTCTCCTCTACCAGCAGCTAACTAGCTCCTCCTACTCCTCCCTCTGCCTCTCCTCTACCAGCTCCTCCTGCTCCTCCCTCTGCCTCTCCCCTACCAGCAGCTAACTAGCTCCTCCTACTCCTCCCTCTGCCTCTCCTCTGCCAACTCCTCCTGCTCCTCCCTCTGCCTATACTCTACCAGCAGCTAACTAGCTCCTCCTGCTCCTCCGTCTGCCTCTCCTCTACCAGCAGCTACCTAGCTCCTCCTGCTCCTCCCTCTGCCTCTCCCCTACCAGCAGCTAACTAGCTCCTCCTGCTCCTCCCTCTGCCTCTCCTCTACCAGCTCCTCCTGCTCCTCCCTCTGCCTCTCCTCTACCAGCTCCTCCTGCTCCTCTCTCTGCCTCTTCTCTACCAGCAGCTAACTAGCTCCTCCTGCTCCTCCCTCTGCCTCTCCTCTACCAGCTCCTCCTGCTCCTCTCTCTGCCTCTACTCTACCAGCAGCTTACTAGCTCCTCCTGCTCTTCTCTCTGCCTCTACTCTACCAGCAGCTAGCTTGCTCCTCCCTCTGCCTCTCCCCTACCAGCAGCTAGCTATCTCCTCATGCCTGAATCAAAAGGGTGACATACATACCTGTCCCTTGGCAGCCCCTGCTGTGCCAGACACGAGGCTGTGGAATATTAATCGGGGGGCTGTGTGTGTGTTTGTGCGTGTGTGTGCGTGTGTGTGCGTGTGTGAGAGAGCGAGAGAGCGAGAAAGAAAGAAAGAAAGTTAATGGTACCACCTCCTTAGCCGCAGCCACTGCTGTTGCTTAGGGTTGGTATGTTGAGGCTGCAAAGCTGTCATCAAGGCAGAGGGTGGCTACTTTGAAGAATCTTCTCATTTGAATAGTCCTATCCCACAACACAAGTGAGTAAATAACACAGTGGAATAGTGGCTTTTTGGCAGTGGGACGGTGGTACTGAAGCTCAACCAGGGTGAAAAGCCTTTTCTTCTGTTCCGTCTCGCAGACTTCCATTACACACTCCATTACTGACACCATTCTCTCCCAAAAAGAGAGGGTTGGCATGATAAGGAGTAAGGGGCCTTGCACCGTGCCCTGGGGGACACCGTTTGTATTTTTTATTTTATTTATTTCACCTTTATTTAACCAGGTAGGCAAGTTGAGAACAAGTTCTCATTTACAATTGCGACCTGGCCAAGATAAAGCAAAGCAGTTCGACAACATACAAAAACACAGAGTTACACATGGAGTAAAACAACATACAATCAATGATGCAGTAGAAAAAAATAAGACTATATACAATGTGAGCAAATGATGTGAGATAATGGAGGTAAAGGCAAAAAAATGCCATGGTGGCAAAGTAAATAAAGTATGGCAAGAAAAAACACTGGAATGGTAGATTTGTAGTTTGAAGAAAGTTAAAAGTTAAAATATAAATAATATGGTGCAAAGGAGCAAAATAAATAAAATAAATAAATACAGTAGGGGAAAAGGTAGTAGTTTGGGCTCAATTAAAGATGGGCTATGTACAGGTGCAGAGATCTGTGAGCTGCTCTGACAGCTGGTGCTTAAAGCTAGTGAGGGAGATAAGTGTTTCCAGTTTTAGAGATTTTTGTAGTTCGTTCCAATCATTGGCAGCTGAGAACTGGAAGGAGAGACGACCAAAGGAGGAGTTGGCTTTAGGGGTGACCAGAGAGATATACCTGCTGGAGCGCGTGCTACAGGTGGGTGCTGCTATGGTGACCAGTGAGCGGAGATAAGGGGGGACTTTACCTAGCAGGGTCTTGTAGATGACCTGGAGCCAATGTGTTTGGCGACGATGATGAAGTGAAGGCCAGCCAACGAGAGCATACAGGTCGCAGTGGTGGGTTGTATATGGGGCTTTGGTGACAAAACGGATGGCACTGTGATAGACTGCATCCAGCTTGTTGAGTAGGGTATTGGAGGCTATTTTGTAAATGACATCGCCGAAGTCGAGGATTGGTAGGATGGTCAGTTTTACGAGGGTATGTTTGGCAGCATGAGTGAAGGATGCTTTGTTGCGAAATAGGAAGCCAATTCTAGATTTCACTTTGGATTGGAGATGATTGATGTGAGTCTGGAAGGAGAGTTTACAGTCTAACCAGACACCTAGGTATTTGTAGTTGTCCACAAATTCTAAGTTAGAACCGTCCAGAGAAGTTATGCTGGATGGGCGGGCAGGTGCAGGCAGCGATCGGTTGAAGAGCATGCATTTAGTTTTACTTGTGTTTAGGAGCAGTTGGAGACCACGGAAGGAGAGTTGAATGGCATTGAAGCTCGTCTGGAGGGTTGTTAACACAGTGTCCAAAGAAGGGCCAGAAGTATACAGAATGGTGTCGTCTGCGTAGAGGTGGATCAGAGATTCACCAGCAGCAAGAGCGACATCATTTATGTATACAGAGAAAAGAGTTGGCCCAAGAATTGAACCCTGTGGTACCCCCATAGAGACTGCCAGAGGTCCAGACAGTAGGCCCTCCGATTTGACACACTGAACTCTGTCAGAGAAGTAGTTGGTGAACCAGGCGACGCAATCGTTTGAGAAACCAAGGCTACTAAGTCTGCCGATGAGGATGTGGTGATTAACAGAGTCAAAAGCTTTGGCCAGGTCAATGAATACGGCAGCACAGTAATGTTTCTTATCGATGGCGGTTACGATGTCGTTTAGGACCTTGAGCGTGGCTGAGGTGCACCCATGACCAGCTCTGAAACCAGATTGCATAGCGGAGAGGGTGCGGTGGGATTCAAAATAGTCGGTAATCTGTTTGTTGACTTGGCTTTCGAAGACCTTAGAAAGGCAGGGTAGGATGGATATAGGTCTGTAGCAACTTGGGTCAAGAGTGTCACCTCCTTTGAAGAGGGGGATGACAGCAGCTGCTTTCCAATCTATGGGAATCTCAGACGACACGAAAGAGAGGTTGAACAGGCTAGTAATAGGGGTTGCAATAATTTCGGCAGATAATTTTAGAAAGAAAGGGTCCAGATTGTCAAGCCCAGCTGATTTGTAGGGGTCCAGATTTTGCAGCTCTTTCAGGACATCAGCTGAATGGATTTGGGAGAAGGAGAAATGGGGGAGGCTTGGGCGAGTAGCTGTGGGGGGTGCAGTGCTGTTGAATGCAGAAGGGGTAGTTAGGTGGAAAGCATGGCCAGCCGTAGAAAAATGCTTATTGAAATTCTCAATTATAGTGGGCTTATCGGTGGTGACAGAGTTTCCTATCCTCAGTGCAGTGGGCAGTTGGGAGGAGGTGTTCTTATTCTCCATGGACTTTACAATGTCCCAGAACTTTTTAGAGTTGGAGTTGCACGAAGCAAATTTCTGTTTGAAAAAGCTAGCCTTGGCGTTTCTAACTGCCTGTGTGTATTGGTTTCTAACTTCCCTAAAAAGTTGCATATCGCAGGGGCAGTTCGATGCTAATGCAGAACGCCACAGGATATATCTGCAGCAAAGTAATATTATATTGTAAAAAGTGACAAATTGCAATTGCATTGGCAATGTGGTAAAACGTACATTTCATTGTCATTGTTGCCAAATTGGGTATTATCATTGCTACATATTCAATTAGTAACCAAGCTAATTGTTTGTTGAGTGACAGCTCCAGAGGCTAAGCGAGAGAAAAAAAGATCGGAGCACATATGGTTATCAAAATGTAATTACTTTATTAATATGGTGTAGAGCAGGAGTTTTTTCCCACAATGTTTGGATTGCTATTATCTTACAATGAGCCTTTAGCTTTAGATACAGGCTCAATGAAGTGTGGCCGTATCACTTAGCATACTCTTTCAGAAATATTTAAATAAGAAAATACACCTCCCAATCTCTCTTATGTAAATTAGCTTCCCTGATATAGAAATATGTGTGTATGTTAATCTTCACACGCACACGCACACGCACACACACACACACACACACACACACACACACACACACACACACACACACACACACACACACACACACACACACACACACACACACACACACACACAGTTATTCTGGGAGATGCGTTGCATGGCAGTGAGCAGTTGATAGTCTGTTTTGTGGTGAGTTCCCAGCTCAAAAGGATATGTGCCTCATCTTTGACTATACCAAAGCAATTACACTCCCTGGGTATTTATAGTTCCTAGTGTTAGTGTCCTCCCACAGCAGCGATAAGGGTAATGAATGTAGCGCTAGCAAGCGTTAAAGGGGGATATCATGGTGCTGTCTGGCTCTCCAGCCCTGATCCATAGAGAGGTTACGGATGATTTGAGGAATCTATTCATTAGCGTCTGTGGCGTTGGGTAGACGCTGGCATCTGAGGCATCTGCCACTGTGTGTCAACATGTGAATCGCTGGGCCTTTTGTGTGTTGTTGGTAAACTCCCACCTCGACCGCCCATCAGAGAGGCCAAGAACCCAAATGGTTGTTTCTAGTGTATTTCTACCTACTACTATAAACTGCACACAGACAGACCTATTGAAACCCAGCTCAGCAGAGAGACAGAGATCATTTCTCAAATATCACCCTCCTCCAGATATGGCTTGATGCGGGATTCTGGGAAGATTTTATGATCTGACTGAATTGGATTATAGTCTTTGATCTGATTTCTCTCTCTCAACCCCCCCCCCCCTCTCTTTCTCTCACTCTCTCAACCCCCGTTCTCTCTCTCTCTCTCTCTCTCTCTCTCTCTCTCTCTCTCTCTCAACCCCCCTGTTCTCTCTCTTTCTCTCCCTCGCTCTCTCTTTGCATCTCTCTCTTTCTCTCTCCCCATCTCGCTCTCTTTCTCGCTCTCGCTCACTTTCTCTCCCCCTCTCTCTTTCTATCCCTCCCTTTCTCTAGTTTCAGCATCGAGCCTAACTATGACTTCCTGTATATCTACGATGGGCCAGACAGCAACAGCCCTCTGATTGGCAGCTTTCAGGACAGCAAGCTTCCAGAGAGGATCGAGAGCAGCTCCAACACCATGCACCTGGCCTTCCGCAGCGACGGCTCTGTCAGCTACACCGGTTTCCACCTGGAATACAAAGGTAGGATGCCGTCATGCTCTCTTAGATTCTTAGATTTCAGTTTTCTCTTAGAGGGAGATTTCTTCTTAGCTGTAAGGTCTAGTTCCTCTACCAAAGTCAGAAATGTACATTGTTTACTATACATTTTTGCATATGCAGAGTTGAAGGAGAATCCAAATGTTTTCTATCTCTAGATTATAGTGTCAGCAGGGGTAGATGTTTTTAGCATTTCAATGATGCGTTTGGTTAGACACTTCTTTACTCTGATCAACATCAATCTCCCTCCCTGTCTGTGTTACCTGCTTGCATCTCCAGTACACACTAATGTTAAAGGTTATTCCTCATGTGTATTTCTACCCGATCTTTAGCCAAGCTGCGTGAGTCCTGCTTCGACCCAGGCAGTGTGATGAACGGGACCAGGCTGGGCAGCGACTACAAGCTGGGTTCCACTGTGACGTTCTACTGTGAGCCGGGCTATGTTCTCCAGGGCTATTCCACGCTCACCTGCATCATGGGGGATGACGGCAGGCCTGGCTGGAACAGGGTTCTACCCAGCTGTCAAGGTTTGAAGCATACCATCGTACCTGTTTTATTATTTATTAACCTTTATTTAACTGTTGAAGCTAGAGATATGGACATAGCTGTGTACTATCACAAAAATAAAATACGATTAGAGCGTCTACTAAATGACTAAAATGTAAATGTAAAATGTCAGTAGGCAACCACAATTTTAAATATATCTGTTGTATCTTTACTGAGCCGGGGGAGGGAATCCAATACAAATGTGGGAAGGAAGGAAGGAAGGAAGGAAGGAAGGAAGAAAGGAAGGAAGGAAGGAAGGAAGGAAGGAAGGAAGAAAGGAAGGAAGGAAGAAAGGAAGGAAGGAAGGAAGGAAGGAAGGAAGGAAGGAAGGAAGGAAGGAAGAAAGGAAGAAAGGAAGAAAGGAAGAAAGGAAGAAAGGAAGAAAGGAAGAAAGGAAGAAAGGAAGAAAGGAAGGAAAGAAGGAAGGAAGGAAGGAAGGAAGAAAGAAAGAATCCAAGGATTGGATTTAGTAGCCAGTCTAAAACAATCAATATGGCTTACAGCACACATGCAAGCACACAGAAGATAACCATAAGACTAGACTGCTAAGCTGTTGGTGTAATCCTAATGGGTGTTCCATCCTGGTCTTTTCTGGGCAGATGTCGCTTGGCCAATGTATTGAATAAATGGGTCACATGTTCCCTCCGAAGGTCAAAGCAGGTGTTGAGCTCTGCTCTGTGTGTCTGTTTGTTTCCTCAAGCACCGTGTGGGAGTCGTTCCACAGGGTCAGACGGCACGGTGCTGTCTCCTAACTTCCCCCGCAACTACACCTCAGGACACAGCTGTGTGTACTCCATCTCCGTGCCACGAGAGTTCGGTAAGGACACCGTATAAACTCCGATTTTTGTTGGAGAGACATTTTGGTGTGGACACAAGTGACCTCACACTTTTGTTTGAGAGACTTTTGGTGTGAAATAAGCTCAATGTGGTATGAATTAATGTGGTGAAAGTTTTTTTTTTGGGGGGGGGGGGCGATATACTTAATTAAAACTACAATAGCAGTCTTCTTTGATGCATTTTTTAAAGCCAAACACCAATGTTGAAAGAATTCAACGTATCCATCGGCTCTTTTGGAAAATTGTACCTTTTTATCTTGATATTAGGCTATAATTTGACGGTATAGGAATATTTGAACACAGACCTCTGCTGTATAAATATTTTAGAGTTCTTTATCCAATTTCATTCATTCATCAGTATTAGTTCCCCATGAGTAGCTACAGGAAAGCCTTCAGGGCAGGTGCTTTATTAGGATTTGCTGAAAGTTGTGTGGGTTCAGACACAGCAAAGTACTGCTCACCTGTAACTAAGCAACGAGCCATCGATTTTCTGTCACGCGAGGCTTTAAAAGCGTTTTGATGGCATAAGGACTTGTCTCGCAAGAGGGTGAGATATAAATGGCTGCTTTTACACAGGCAGCCCAATTCTGATATTTTTTTCCACTAATTGGTCTTTTGACCAATCATGTCATATCTTTTCACATCAGATATTTTTCACAGCTGATCTGATTGGTCAAAATTGACCTGTTTCAGCATTCTAGCCTGTTATATCTCAGTGTAACGTTTCTTTCTTGCACTTGATTCACACTGCCTTCCTCAATCAATATGTGAACAATGGTAGTGGAAAAGTCAATTGTGTTCCATGTAACCCTCTCCAGTCCAAGCCCTGTCTAAGCCTGGGGATGGGGTTCAACTGAGCTATATGGAATTGTTTTAAGAAGGTCATAGCAAGGATCAATTAGCTATTTGATTTAGAATTTTATGACCCCTTGAAATATCCCCCCAAAAAGTATTTCAACGGGGCCGCAGAAAATCGACCCTGGACAGCAACCATTGGGCTGTCTCTGAGGGGTGGTACCTTGGACAGATCTACAAATGGCACCATATTCCTTACATAGTGCAGCCTATGGGCCCCGGTTAATATTTGACTGTACATTTTGATCATTTGGCAGATGTTCTTATCCAGTTAACTCATGGGGACTATTATAAGCTCCACCACCATTAGTTTATGAATGATTGAGCTTCTTTTTTTCTTTTTTATATAAAATAGTTGATTATGTATGCCAAACACAATACAGATTTAACTCTGATTACTCAGTTTTGCTCACACAGTGGGGGGCAATGGGAAGGATTGGTGTAAAGATTACTCCTCATTTCTATCCATCTGTATGACCCAGTCCTGTCAGTCCTCTAACTCTAAGTTCACAACACTGCTCTCTCAAACCCAGAGATATCTATTTAAAAGGAGTGCATTTGTTCTCTAAAGCCGGATACAAAAAGCCTAGTGTGGATTTGCTCAAAGGGGATTGACTACTCGACAGCCCTTCTAAACACACACTTAGTGTGTGTGTGTGTGTGTGTGTGTGTGTGTGTGTGTGTGTGTGTGTGTGTGTGTGTGTGCATGCCAGTGTGTGTTCGTGCGCGTGCCCGCGTGTTTGTCCTATGATACCCACACAGTATAGTTATATTGTAATGAATATCAATGTAAAAAAATATGATATGATTAAGACGTTGTACTTGAAACCTTCAGTCTTAGTAAATAATGTGAAGGAATGTTTGACAGAATGTGCTTGAACATACATGAATTGCTATATTAAAATATGGAAGCATTGTCTGAAATAAACTAACTAGCATATCTCCGTCATTATAGATTTTAAGGTAGAAGTATCTACAAACAAGGTCATCTGAAGTCTGCTAGTATTGATGAGAGAAGTAATAACATTCAATAAAATAATAATTTTGCTGCCACAGTACCCAGCCTGACACAACACATACAGTTGAAGTCGGAAGTTTACATACACCTTAGCCAAATACATTTAAACTCAGTTTTTCACAATTCCTGACATTTAATCCTAGTAAACATTCCCTGTCTTAGGTCAGTTAGGATCACCACTTTATTTTAAGAATGTGAAATGTCAGAATAATAGTAGAGAGAATGATTTATTTCAGCTTTTATTTCTTTCATCACATTCGCAGTGGGTCAGAAGTTTACATACACTCAATTAATGTTTGGTAGCATTGCCTTTACATTTTTTAACTTGGGTCAAACATTTCGGGTAGCCTGCCACCACCGTGCTTCACGGTTGGGATGGTGTTCTTCGGCTTGCAAGCCTCCCCCTTTTCCTCCAAACAAAACGATGGTCATTATGGCCAAACAGTTCTATTCTTGTTTAATCAGACCAGAGGACATTTCTCCAAAAAGTACAATCTTTGTCCCCATGTGCAGTTGCAAACCGTAGTCTGGCTTTTTTATGGCGGTTTTGGAGCAGTGGCTTCCTCCTTGTTGAGCGGCCTTTCAGGCTATGTCGATATAGGACCCGTTTTACTGTGGATATAGATACTTTTGTACCTGTTTCCTCCAGCATCTTCACAAGGTCCTTTGATGTTGTTCTGGGATTGATTTGCAGTTTTCGCACCAAAGTACGTTCATCTCTAGGAGACAGAACGCGTCTCCTTCCTGAGCTGTATGATGGCTGCGTGGTCCCATGGTGTTTATACTTGCGCACTATTGTTTGTACAGATGAATGTGGTACCTTCAGGCATTTGGAAATTGCTCCCAAGGATGAGCCAGACTTGTGGAGGTCTACAATTTTTTTCTGAGGTCTTGGCTGATTTCTTTTGATTTTCCCATTATGTCAAGCAAAGAGTCACTGAGTTTGAAGGTAGGCCTTGAAATACATCCACAGGTACACCTCCAATTGGCCTATCAGAAGCTTCTAATGCCATGACATAATTTTCTGGAATTTTCCAAGCTGTTGAAAAGCACCATCAACTTAGTGTATGTAAACTTATGACCCGCTGGAACTGTGATACAGTGAATTATAAGTGAAATAATCTGTCTGTGAACAATTGTTGGAAAAATGACTCATGCACAAAGTAGATGTCCTAACCGACTTGCCAAAACTATAGTTTGTTAACAAGAAATTTGTGGAGTGGTTGAAAAACGAGTTTTAATGACTCCAACCTAAGTGTATGTAAACTTCCGACTTCAACTGTACATCACAGACTGGGAGCAGCAAAGGAGCTGGTGCACTCAGGGGTAAAGTGCCTTTCTCAGGGGTGCAATGGCAGTAGGATATTGAAGCCGGTAACACTCTCTGCAGATTTCCCCGCAGGTAGCTCGGGGGTTTATACCTTGTACTCTGCAGTAACTTTTGGTTAGACCTAACAGACTACTGTAAAGCTTCTCTTTCCCGAAACACAAATGACATTCACCTAGAAAAGATCAATAGATCAATAGAGCCAGAAATAGATGGGAGATGGAGAAGTTGGTTCCCAAAATGGGAGGTTTTGCTTTGCTGTCTAATGCATGACAAACAGGGAGCTAACAGGGAGCCATGATTCAGTGATTCCATTGGATTTCCATTTGAAGGTAATAGGTGTCATGGATATAAACATAAACAATAATCTTTAGACAATTTATTTTGTGAGCCGCGTCATTATCTGTGATTCGTTTTGATTGACCTGATCCTTTATCAGTGTGAGCATTGCATTCTGGACATAAATCACTGGTAGAACATCATTAGCAAGGGACAAGAGAGGAGAACACACACACACACACACACAGACAAACAGATGAAGGTGTGTGGTGCAGGCTGTCTTTGGCACATGTGGCTCAATACTAACGGTAGAGGGGCAGATTTCTCACTTCACACCAGGAAACTGGTTGTAATAATAATGTCCTTGCAACCAGGTTAGTCGGCTGGGACAGTTGCTCCAGTTTTTAGGGGGGTGAATCAGCTTTAATATTGCCGATAGATTGTGGCTTCTATCAATGTAGTTTCGTTTTTTAGTTTCATTTATTTGCACCAAAGAAAACAAGTGCTAAACAACAATATAGATTTTTTTTAAAGTCTAATTATAAATGGTGGGCAGGTGTGATTAGAAGCCCAAGGGCTTATATAAAAACCACACCACAAAAATAACTATACCACAAAAAAACAATATACTGTACAATACATAAGTATCAAAAATAATAATGGTTTGTTAAAGCAGATAACATAACCTGCTAATTATAAATGCATAAATTAAATGATCAGTAATCAGGGGGAAAAAAACTGTATTTGTTTTGTTTAAATGTGTGTGTGAGAGTGAGGGTATATGGAGGAGATTACTGAGTAGTTTGGTTCGTAAGGCTGACCCCCAGTCTTCGCTTGAAGTTATTGAGTTGACTATGTGAGGTGCGACAGTGGGGAGGGTGAAGGTTATCGCAGTATCTTGTGTTACATCGCTGCATTTCAGAATTAACCTGGAAGATCCTTTGAAGGGTTAGGTAAACTGTCTGGGAGGTATGAGCATTTGTAGATGAAAGGGCATAATTGGTGTACATTAATAGACAAGATATTGAGTTTTAAAGGGTGCAGATGGAGCCAGGAACAGTTGAAGTTGGAAGATGGCACGCATACTCAAATCAAATCAAATTGTTTTTGTCACACACACATGGCTAGCAGATGTTAATGTGAGTGTAGAGATATTCTTGTGCTTCTAGTTCCGACAGTGCAGTAATATCTAACAAGTAATCTAACAATCCCCAACAACTACCTAATACATACAAATCTAAAGGGGTGAATGATGATATGTACATATAAATAAATGGATGAGCAATGGACGAGAGGCATTGCCAAGGTGCAATAGATGGTATAAAATACGGTATATACATATGAGATGAGTAATGTAAGATATGTAAACATTATTAAAGTGGCATTATTTAAAGTGGCTTTGTTTAAAGTTGCTAGTGATCCATTTATTAAAGTGGCCAGTGATTGGGTCTAAATGTAGGCAGCAGCCTCTCTGAGTAGGTGATTGCTGTTTAGCAGTCTGATGGCCTTGAGAAAGAAGCTGTTTTTCAGTCTCTCGGTTCCATCTTTGATGCACCTGTACTGACCTTGTCTTCTGGATGGTAGTGGTGTGAACAGGCAGTGGCTTGGGTGGTTGATGTCCTTGATTATCTTTTTGCCCTTCCTGTAACATCGGGTGCTGTAGCCGTTATGGAGGGCAGGTAGTTTGCCCCCGGTGATGTGTTGTGCAGACCGCACCACCCTCTGGAGAGCCTTGCGGTTGAGGGCGGTGCAGGCTGTGATACAGCCTGTAAAAGTGTGTCAGGGTTTTGGGTGACAAGCCAAATTTATTCAGCCTCCTGAGGTTGAAGAGGCGCTGTTGCGCCTTCTTCACCACACTGTCTGTGTGGGTGGACCATTTCAGTTTGTCTGTGATCTGTATGCTGAGGAACTTAAAACTTTCCACCTTCTCCACTATTGTCCCGTCGATGTGGATAGGGGGGTGCTCCCTCTGAAGTCCACGATCATCTCCCTTTTTTTGTTGACGTTGAGTGAGAGTTTGTTTTCCTGACTCCACGCTCCGAGTGCCCTCACCTCCTCTCTGTAGACTATATCGTCGCTGTTGGTAATCAAGCACACTACTGTTGTGTCGTCAAACTTGATGATTGAGTTGGAGGCGAGAATGGCCACGCAGTCGTGGGTGAACAGGGAGTACAGGAGGGGGCTGAGAAGGCACCCTTGTGGGTCCTAGTGTTGAGGGTCAGCATAGTGGAGATGTTGTTTCCTACCTTCACCACCTGGGGGAGGCCCGTCAGAAAGTCCAGGACCCAACTGCACAGGGCGGGGTTGAGACCCAGTACATCCTGCTTGAAGATGAGCTTGGAGGGTACTATGGTGTTGAATGCTGAGCTGTAGTCAATGAACAGCATTCTTACATAGGTATTCCTATTGTCCAGATGGGATAGGGCAGTGTGCAGTGTGATGCCGATTGCATCGTCTCTGGACCGGTTGGGGTGGTATGAAAACTGAAGTGGGTCTAGGGTGGCCGGTAAGGTGGAGGTAATATGATCCTTGACTAGTCTCTCAAACCACTTCATGATGACAGAAGTGAGCGGTAGTCATTTGATTCAGTTATCTTTAACACGTTAACACATTTAAATGTTTTACTCACGTCGGCCACGGAGAAGGAGGGGGGGCAGTCCATGTTAGTGGGCCGCGACGGTGGGACTGTATTATTCTCAAAGCAGACAAAGAAGGTGTTTAGTTTGTCTGGAAGCGTGATGTCGGTGTCCATGACGTGGGTGGTTTTCTTTTTGTAGTCCATGATTTCATGTAGACCCTGCCACATACGTCTCATGTCTGAGCCGTTGAATTGCGACTCCAGTTTGTCCCTGTACCGGCATTTCGCTTGTTTGATAGCCTTGCGGAAGAAATAACTACACTGTTTATACTCAGCCATATTCCCAGACCTCTTTCCATGGTTAAATGTGGTGGTTCGCGCTTTCAGTTTTGCGCTTATGCCGCCATCCATCCACAGTTTATGGGTAGGGTAGGTTTTAATAGTCACAGTGGAGACAACATCTGCAATGTACTTCCTTATAAACCCACTCACCGAGTCAGTGTATAGATCAATGTTATTCTATGAGGCTGACCGGAACATATCCCAGTCCCCGTGATCAAAACAATCTTGAAGCGTGGATTCCGATTGGTCAGACCAGTGTTGAATGGTTCTAGTCATTGGTAAATCCTGTTTGAGTTTCTGTCTATTACATAGAGTCCAGTGAAGTTCCTTGAGGGCCATCTTGGTGTCTGCTTGAGAGGGAATGTACACAGCTGTGGCGTTAACTGACGAGAATTCTCTTGGGAGGTAATATGGCCGGCATTTGATTGTGAGGAATTCTAGGTCAGGTGAGCAGAAGGACTTGAGTTCCTGTATGTTGTTATGATTACACCATGAGTCGTTAATCATGAGGCATACACCCCCGCCCTTCTTCCCAGAGAGGTGTTTATCTCTGTCGGTGCGATGCATAGAGAAGCCCGGTGGCTGACCTGATTCCGACAACATATCCCGAGAGAGCCATGTTTCCGTAAAACAGAAAATGTTACAATCGCTGATGTTTCTCTGGAAGGCAACCCTTGCTCGAATTTCGTCTACCTTGTTGTCAAGAGACTGGACATTGGCGAGTAGTATGCTCAGGAACGGTGGGCGATGTGCACATCTACGGAGCCTGACAAGGAGGCCACACTGTCTGCCCCTTCTACAGTGCAGTTGTTTTGGGTCGGCTTCTGGGAATAGATCCATTGTCCTGGGTGGTGGTCCGAACAGAGGATCCGCTTTGGGAAAGTTGTATTCCTGGTCATAATGTTGGTAAATTGACGTCGCTCTTATGTCCAATAGTTCTTCCCTGCTGTATGTAATAAGACGTAAGATTTCCTGGTGTAAAAAGGTAAGAAATAATACATAACAAAAAAGAAATACTGCATAGTTTCCTAAGGACTCGAAGCGAGGCGACTCTCTCTGTCGGCACCGTCTTTGTGCAGACACACACAAACATACACACACACACACACACACACACACACACACACACACACACACACACACACACACACACACACACACACACACACACACACACACACACACACACACACACACACACACACACCACACACACACACACAGTTATAGGGAGTCCCCCACTAACCCATTCATTCATTCCCCCGGACCCAGAGCCACCACTGTTAAAGAATGCCCTTTTTCATGTTTCATTATTCTGTCACAAAGAATGATATCAGCAATATTTCAGACAATGACAGGTTTGGTCTAGAAGATGAATATTGTAGAAGAAAAGAGAGCAGAGAAAGAAAGCCCTCCTCTCCCCCATCTCTCTCTCTATATCTTCTCTATATCTCTCTTTATCTCCCCATCTCTCTCTCCCCCATCTCTCTCTCTCACCCATCTCTCTCTCTCTCTCTCTCACACCCATCTCTCTCTCTCTCTCTCTCTCTCTCTCTCTCTCTCTCTCTCTCACCCATCTCTCTCTCTCACCCATCTCTCTCTCTCTCTCTCTCTCTCTCTCTCTCTCTCTCTCTGTCTCTCTCTTCCCCCAGGCATGCCATGTGAACACTATGGAGAGATCCTCCTCTTCTCCTCTCCACCCACTCACAACCCCCACGCCACACTGCTCACCAACCACTAATGATCTCCGACTGTTAAATAAGTTACAATTAAAAGAGCATCTATTGGCTTGCCCTGGGCGTCTACATGTTTCCAGGGACGTGAATGGGGTTTTAATTGTTGTTGAGATGAGGGTTTCCAGTGTAGTGTAAAACAATAACAGTTTATTTTATATATATATTTTAACAGGATGTCATATTGAGACTCTTTTTCAAATGAGCCTGCACAATACAAACACACACATCAATACAAAACACAATAAAAGTACAAAATTACCTCACTTAGATCATTCCCCACTAATGTTTTACATTCCCTAAAGGGCAACAGGCAATCAAGCCTGAGCCTCCCCTGCAACATAATCCACATCTGTGGAGCATAAAAACTAGAACCATCTCTCTCTAAATAAGAAGCCACCCTTGGAACCTCTTGCACTATCCAATCTTGTGCTCTTGTAGTGTATTCTATGGTGCCCTTGACCAGTGTGGTCAGATACTGTTGGAAGTTTCTCCAGGAGCGCTTTGTAAATGAACAGAAGGAAATGCTGCTCTCTTCTTACGTACAGAGAGGTCCACCTTTTGTGCTGTTTTAGTACACAAACACCATGTGTAATGTTACTGGTCTTAAAGGAATAGTTCACCCAAATTACAAAATGACCCTGTAAGCAGTCTATGGACAAGGTAAGAGACATCAAGGCTTTGATCAACTGTCTCCAAATACAAACTTTTTTATCCCTTTTTAATTAATGTTTTTTAACTAGGCAAGCAATTAAGAACAAACTCTCCCCTAACCCGGACGACGCTGGGCCAATTGTGCGCTGCCCTATGGGACTCCCAATCACAGCTGGTTGTGACACAGCCCTGGAACGAACCAGGGTCTGTAGTGACGCCTCTAGCACTGCAATGCAGACCGCTGCACATCTCGGGAGGCCGATGACCAAACCTGTCACACCTTTAATGTGTGTAGTAAAGAGTTGGAATGTTTTTGTGTTCCTCTGGCCATGATGAATATTCAAAACACAGGCTTGAAAGTCCCATAGCATTATATCCTCCTACATCCAGATTACGGTCTTACCAATAAATCACTGCAGACCTTTTTGCTTATTCTTTGTTTCATACTGTTTGTTGTAACTTTTTGGTTATCCCCCTTCCCTCTCATTCATTCAGGTTTTATATACAGCGCCTTCAGAAAGTATTCACACACCTTGATTTCCCCATTTTGTTATGTTACAGCCTGAACATGTGGGATTATGTTTTTCTAAATGTTTGCAAATTAATACAAAATGATACGCTGAAATTTCTTGTGTCAATAAGTGTTCATCCCCTTTGTTATTGAAAGCCTAAATAAATTTAGGAGTACAAACGTGCTTACAAGTCACCTATTGGTAGATGGGTAAAAAAAAACAGACAAACAAAAGGTGCAATGGGTCAGCATTTAATTTTGCATAAATAATAATAATACACATTTTTATTATTATTTGTATTGCATCAGCGATAGCGTAAACAGACGCTTCGGCTTTGCAGCCTTCTTCAGTGTGTAGATAAAATATTATTTTAATTCATAACAGCATTTGTTGCGAACAACCGATGAGCAGGAGGTGCTTCTAATCAGGGTTGCCACTCATCTGCCAATCAGGGATGTGGCTTTGCTGGTCTACCTGTATACAAGTTAGTCACAAATAAATACAGAATTATAGGGTATGGGAGCGGGCACGAAGGGCAATTCAAGAATCAATAGACTTAGGCATCTGCTCACTTGGATTCGAAAGCAGACATGGAATATCCCTTTGAGCATGGTGAAGTTATTAATTGCACTTTGGATGGTGTATCAATACACCCAGCCACTACTTAGACAAAGGCGTCCTTCCTAATTCAGTTGCTGGAGATGAAGGAAACTGCTCAGGGATTTCACCATGAGGCCAATGGTGACTTTAAAACAGTTATAGAGTTTAACATTGAAGTCACTCCACAATACTAACCTAATTGACAGAGTGAAAGAAGGAAACCTGTACAGAATACACATATTCCAAAACATCAAATCAAATCAAATGTATTTATATAGCCCATCAGCTGATATCTCAAAGTGCTGAACAGAAACCCAGCCTAAAACCCCAAACAGCAAGCAATGCAGGTGTAGAAGTATGGTGGCTAGGAAAAACTCCCTAGAAAGGCCAAAACCTAGGAAGAAACCTAGAGAGGAACCAGGCTATGAGGGGTGGCCAGTCCTTATCTGGCTGTGCCCGGGTGCATCTTGTTTGCAACAAGTCACTAAAGTAATACTGCAAAAAATGTGGTAAAGCAATTAACTTTATGTCCTGGGCAAATCCAATACAACACATTACTGAGTACCACTCTTTGTATTTTCAAGGATAGTGGTGGTTGCATCATGTTATGGGTATGCTTGCCATCGTTATGGACTGGGGAGTTTTTCAGGATAAAAAAGAAATGGAATGGAGCTAAGCACAGGCAAAATCCTAGAGGAAAACCAGATTCAGTGTGCTTTCCACCAGACACTGGGATATGAATTCATCTTTCAGCAGGACAATAACCTAAATCACAATGCCAAATCTACACTGGAGTTGCTTACAAGAAGACAGTGCATGTTCCTGAGTGGCTGTCTTACAGTTTTGACTTAAATCTACTTGAAAATCAATGGCAAGACCTGAAAGTGGTTGTCTAGCAATGACCAAAAACCAATTTGATAGAGCTTGAAGAATTTTATGTAAATAAGATATTTCTGTATTTTTTTTTTTTTAAATTGCATCAAAGTAATACTGACATCATTATGGGCTGTTTTGTGTAGATTGGTAAGAAGAAAAAAAAATTGGATTTCAGGCTACAGTGGTTCCTTCTTTAAAAGTTGCGTCATACTGCGGCACACCTTGCGTGTGGCCGCAGCATTCGGTGGCACGTCATTACCAGAGAATTTAAAACCTTTTTGGCAATAACATAGTATATGGGATTGATTTTAAGAAATTGGGATTAATTAAGTTGATTGATATTATGGTGTTTCTATTCTGAGAAAAACAAAAAACGAAACCCTCAGGGTTTCCGTTAGGATGGAATGGAAAATAGGACGCTGTACAACGTGACGGTCGGGAGTAGGCTACAGGATTGGAGGAATCGACATTGTTTACCTTCTTTAGACAACTTTGTTCTGATATTTCTGTAAATCGGTGATATTTATTCCAATAGTAATTCGTTATGGATCCATAACTAAATCAACATGTGCATTTTGAAAGAGTATTTTCTATTATTATTTTATTAATGAAATGTGTTTATTTGTTTATTAGGCTACTGTGCAGATGCTGTGGTAAACATGGGAAAGTGACTAATTCCTTACATAAAGGAGAGCAGGTCATGTCTGTACTACAGATCCCTTTGGGGAGAAAGGAGTAGGCTGTCCTTGTAAATAAGAATTTGTTCTTAACTGATTTCATATGTGTTATTTCATAGTTGTGATGTCTTCACTATTGTTCCAAAATGTAGAAAATAGGAAAAAATATATAAAAATCCTGGAATGAATAGTTGTGTCCAAACTGTTGACTGGTACTTGCTGGAACCTAAAATATGGTGCTGTACAACATGACGGTTGGCAGTACAGTACTGGGCTATTTAGCTAAAGAATCCCTGCAGGGCACGAGGAAGGAGTAGGCTGTCCTTGTAAATAATAATTTGTTCTTAACTGACTTAACTAGTTAAATAAAGGTTACACTAAGAGTATAACATTTCTGCAGCATGCAATTTTCTAATTCTTGTCTAACCAATACCCAAATGGAGATTAAGTAAAAATAATAATATCGTTGATTTATCAAGACCAGACCAGTCCAGAGCAGTGCGAAACAACAACATTTGGAATAAGTGAAGGGGTATAAATACTTTCTGAAGCCACTGTATTTGACTCATTCTAGCTAAATGACCTTTATTCTGAATGTCTCTTAAGGAGCTGACCCTTTTTTTAAAATTTTCACCTAAAATTACATACCCAAATCTAACTGCCTGAAGCTCAGGACCTGAAGCAAGGATATACATATTCTTGATACAATTTGAAAAGAAACACAAGATCTGGTAAAAGATAATACAAAAAAAAAAAACATGCGTTTAAAAAAAAAGATCCATCATCTTTGAAATGCAAGAGAAAGGCTATAATGTATTATTCCAGGTTAGGTACAATTTTGATTTTGGCCATTCGAAGGCATCAGTGAATGTTAAGAATTTTAGACTGATCCAATGAACCATCGTATTTCTGTTCAAAATGTTGTATTAAGTCTGCCCAAATGTGCCTAATTGGTTTATTGCTACATTTCAAGTGCATAACTGTACACTCTCCTCAAACAATAGCATGGTATTCTTTCACTGTAATAGCTACTGTAAATTGGACAGTGCAATTAGATTAACAAGAATTTAAGCGTTCTGCCCATATCAGATATGTCTATGTCCTGGGATATTTTATTTTTACTTACAACCTCATGCTAATCACATTAGTCTACGTTAGCTCAACCGTCCCGCGGGGGACCCAATGATCTTGTAGAGGTTAACCTCTTAGGTATCCCTTAAGCTCGAATCCTGCTTGAATCCCATTAGCGGGATAGATTTGACAACATCCAGTGAAATTGTAGAGCGCCAAATTCAAACTACAGAAATATAAATATTCAACATTCACAAAAATATAAGTGTAATACATCAAAATAAAGCTTAAATTCTTGTTAATCCAGCCGCTGTGTCAGATTTCAAAAAGGCTTTACGGCGAAAGCACACCATGCGATTATCTGAGGACAGCGCCCCGCATACAAAAACATGAAAACCACTTTCAACCAGGCAGGTGCGACACGAAAGTCAGAAATAGCCATATAATAAATGCCTTACCTTTGAAGACCTTCATCTTTTTGCAATCTGAAATGTCTCAGTGACACAATGAATGGTCGTTTTGTTCGATAAATTCCTTCTTTATATCCCCAAAAATGTCAATTTATTTGGTGCGTTTGATTCAGAAATACACCGGTTCCAACATGACTACAACGTATCTGACAAGTTACCTGTAAACTTGGTCCAAACATTCCAAACAACGTTCCTAATTCAACCTCAGGTATCCTAAAATGTAAATAATCAATCAAATTTAAGACGGGATAAACAGTTTCCAATACCGAAGAAAAATAACACGGAGTGCGCTCACGCGCAACAAAATACTAGAGACCTTCTGAGTGACACGTAGAAAGAATAGCACGACTTCTTCATTTCTAAAAAGAAAAACATCGAACAATTTCTAAAGACTGATGACATCTAGTGGAAGCCATAGGAACTGCAATCTGGGCCCTAATAAATCAGGTTTCCCATAGAAAAGTATTGGAAAACACATTGACCTCAAAAAACATTTCCCTGGATGCATTGTGCTCTGGGTTTCGCCTGCCAAATCAGTTCTGTTATACTCACAGACATTATTCTAACAGTTTTAGAAACTTCAGAGTGTTTTCTATCCAAATATATACATATCCTAGCTTCTGGGCCTGAGTAGCAGGAAGTTTACTTTGGGCACACTTTTCATCCGGATGTCAAAATACTGCCCCATACCCAAGGGAGGTTAAAACTCGTTTTTCAACCACTCCACAAATGTCTTGTTAACAAACTATAGTTTTGGCAAGTCGGTTAGAACATCTACTTTGTGCATGATACAAGTAATATTTCCAGCAATTGTTAACAGACAGATTATTTCACTTATAATTCACTGTATCACAATTCCAGTGGGTCAGAAGTTTACATACACTAAGTTGACTGTGCCTTCAAACAGCTTGGAAAATTCCAGAAAATGATGTCATGACTTTCGAAGATTCTGATTCTGTATTTCAAGGCCTACCTTCAAACTCAGTGCCTCTTTGCTTGACATCATGGGAAAATCAAAAGAAATCAGCTAAGACCAAAAATGATATACCTCCACAAGTCTGGTACGTCCTTGGGAGCAATTTACAAACATCTGAAGGTACCACGTTCATCTGTACAAACAATAATATGCAAGTATAAACACCATGGGACCACACAGCCATCATACCGCTCAGGAAGGAGATGCGTTCTGTCTCCTAGAGATGAACGTACTTTGGTGCGAAAAGTGCAAATCAATCCCAGAACAACAGCAAAGGACCTTGTGAAGATGCTGGAGGAAACAGGTACAAAAGTATCTATATCCACAGTAAAACGAGTCCTATATCGACATAACCTGAAAGGCTGCTCAGCAAGGAAGAAGCCACTGCTTCAAAACCGCCATAAAAAAGCTAGACTACAGTTTGCAACTGCACATGGGGACAAAGATTGTACTTTTTGGAGAAATGTCCTCTGGTCTGATGAAACAAAAATAGATCTGTTTGGCCATAATGACCATCGTTATGTTTGGAGGAAAAGGGGGAGGCTTGCAAGCCGAAGAACACCATCCCAACCGTGAAGCACGGTGGTGGCAGCATCATGTTGTGGGGGTGCTTTGCTGCAGGAGAGACTGGTGCACTTCACAAAATAGATGGCATCATGAGGCAGGAAAAGTATGTGGATATATTGAAGCAACATCTCAAGACATCAGTCAGGAAGTTAAAGCAATGTCACAAATGAGTCTTCCAAATGGACAATGACCCCAAGCATACTTCCAAAGATGTGGCAAAATGGCTTAAGGACAACCAAGTCAAGGTATTGGAGTGGCCATCACAAAGCCCTGACCTCAATCCTATAGAACATTTGTGGGCAGAACTGAAAAAGCGTTTGCGAGCAAGGAGGCCTAGAAACCTGACTCAGTTACACCAGCTCTGTCAGGAGGAATGGGCCACAATTCACCCAACTTATTGTGGGAAGCTTGTGGAAGGCTACCCAAAATGTTTGACCCAAGTTAAACAAATTAAAGGCAATGCTACCAAATACTAATTGAGTGTATGTACACTTCTGACCCACTGGGAATGTGATGAAAGAAATAAAAACTGAAATATATCATTCTCTCTACTATTATTCTGACATTTCACATTCTTAATACAAGGTGGTGATCCTAACTGACCTAAGACAGGGCATTTTTACTAGGATTAAATGTCAGGAATTGTGAAAAACTGAGTTTAAATGTATTTGGTTTAGGTGTATGTAATCTTCCGTCTTCAACTGTATATACTACATTGACATTTACACTCCCACCAACAGTAGACGACTACAATCAGGGGTGAAAGTAAGCCTGTACGGCCCGGTAAGGACTACCTGCAAAATAAATAATGCCGGTACGGAGTACCGGTAAAACATGGGGCTATCACAATAATTACAACAAAGATGACAGGGAAATTGTAGGCTATTACAGCATCATTTATCATTACCGCCTGTCAGCCGCATGAGAAATTAGCGAACGGACTTAAAAACGGGTGGTATATGCTCCAAACTTTTGCGAAGGCAGAGATAACTAGCTTGGACTGACAGGCTTGGACAGCAGCAGGCGCATCATTCAATTTAAGCTACAAGTGTGCCACTTTTTGTTTTCATAATAGACGTCTCTTTCCTTTCATCAAATGGCGGGTGCACAGTGCACTGTTCTAGATGCTGGAATTATACACTGTGGACGAACGGGCGCAGGTAACCTACTTTTTGAAGTGATTTGTTTGACAATCAGATGAAAACATTATTCCCGGTTCTGTTCATGCGAACATTAAAAGGTAATACATTTTAACAGTTAAATGAGCCTCATAAACACCATTAACACATAGGAGGTTCCGTACCAGGAAGAAATTAAATCACCTTTAATAACGCTTGACTACAATGCCAGGCAGCAAAACACACACGCACATTATTACCACTGCTGTTATGTTTTATACTGATGAGCTGTCTGCCATCATCTTCAGCCCTTTTAAGACCAACCCAAAGTGGTAAACGGACATATTTGCACATTTCAATAAATAAAAACAGCTGGAGGAGCACCTGTGGAGCATAAAGCTGAATTTAATTAAATCAAATGGAAACTGTAGAGAAAGAGAGAGAGAGAGAGATTGAAAGCTTGGGTAGTTTTGCTTCTCCTCCTCGTTGCTTGCTTGGCTCAGTGCTTATATTGTAGCTGACCTTTGTTTCGATGTGAGATGGTGGTGAGAAGGCTAAGAGAAATAAGAAAAGCTTTTTCTCCAGCTCTCTCTCCTCTCTCATACATTCAAAAACAAACTCTGATGTTTATCAGGTTTTCCATCTCAAGCTGAATGATACTGTAGTGATACTGTATCTCTCTCGGGGTCCTCTCTTTTTGTCTCTCCCTCTCCCTATGTCTCCCCCTCTCTCTCTCTGGATCATCTCTTTTTATCTCTCCCTCTGTCTCCCCCTCTCTCTCTGGGTCCTCTCTTTTTATCTCTCCGTCTATCTCCCCCTCACTCTCTGGGTCCTGTCTTTTTTTTCTCCCTCTCCCTCTGTCACCCCCTCTCTCTCTGGGTCCTCTCTTTTTATCTCTCCCTCTCCCTCTGTCTCCCCCTCTCTCTGGGTCCTCTCTTTTTATCTCTCCCTCTGTCTCCCCCTCTCTCTGCGTCCTCTCTTTTTATCTCTCCCTCTTTCTCCCCATCTCTCTCTGGGTGCTCTCTTTTGATATCTCTCTCCCTCTGTCTCCCCCTCTCTCTCTGGGTCTTCTCTTTTTATATCTCCCTCTGTCTCCCCCTCTCTCCCTGGGCCCTCTCTTTTTATCTCTACCTCTGTCTCCCCATCTCTCTCTGGGTCCTCTCTTTTGATATCTCTCTCCCTCTGTCTCCCCCTCTCTCTCTGGGTCCTCTCTTTTTATCTCTCCCTCTGTCTCCCCATCTCTCTCTGGGTCCTCTCTTTTGATATCTCTCTCCCTCTGTCTCCCCCTCTCTCTCTGGGTCTTCTCTTTTTATATCTCCCTCTGTCTCCCCCTCTCTCCCTGGGCCCTCTCTTTTTATCTCTACCTCTGTCTCCCCATCTCTCTCTGGGTCCTCTCTTTTGATATCTCTCTCCCTCTGTCTCCCCCTCTCCCTCTGGGTCCTCTCTTTTTATCTCTCCCTCTCCCTCTGTCTCCTGCTCTCTCTCTCTGGGTCCTCTCTTTCTATCAGTTTCTCTCCCTCACTCTCTCTCTCTCCCTCACCTTCTTTTCTATTTTCCTGCTTGGTCTTCCTGCGCAGTGGAGGGCCAGACATCTGTGTGGTAGAGTGACTCCCTAGCAGGGTATAGGCTCCTCCCTCCAAACCTAGCAGGGTATAGGCCGCTTCATCCCTCACTCCATAACTCCCTCCATATCTACCAGGTTATATCTAGCTGTAACTCCCTCCATATCTACCAGGTTATATCTAGCTGTACCTCCCTCCATATCTACCAGGTTATATCTAGCTGTAACTCCCTCCCTCCATAGCTGCCAGGTTATGTCTAGCTGTAACTCCCTCCATATCTACCAGGTTATATCTAGCTGTACCTCCCTCCATATCTACCAGGTTATATCTAGCTGTACCTCTCTCCATATCTACCAGGTTATATCTAGCTGTACCTCCCTCCCTCCATATCTACCAGGTTATATCTAGCTGTAACTCCCTCCATATCTACCAGGTTATATCTAGCTGTACCTCTCTCCATATCTACCAGGTTATATCTAGCTGTACCTCCCTCCATATCTACCGGGTTATATCTAGTTGTAACTCCCTCCATATCTACCAAGTTATATCTAGCTGTAACTCCCTCCATATCTACCAGGTTATATCTAGCTGTACCTCCCTCCATATCTACCAGGTTATATCTAGCTGTAACTCCCTCCATATCTACCATGTTATATGTAGCTGTAACTTCCTCCATATCTACTAGGTTATATCTAGCTGTACCTCCATCCATATCTACCATGTTATATCTAGCTGTACCTACCTCCATATCTACCAGGTTATATCTAGCTGTAACTCCCTCCATATCTACCAGGTTATATCTAGCTGTAACTCCCTCCCTCCATATATACCAGGTTATATCTAGCTGTACCTCCCTCCATATCTACCAGGTTATATCTAGCTGTAACTCCCTCCCTCCATATATACCAGGTTATATCTAGCTGTACCTCCCTCCATATCTACCAGGTTTTATCTAGCTGTAACTCCCTCCATATCTACCAGGTTATATCTAGCTGTAACTCCCTCCATATCTACCAGGTTATATCTAGCTGTAACTCCCTCCCTCCATATCTACCAGGTTAAATCTAGCTGTATCTCCCTCCACATCTACCAGGTTATATCTAGCTGTATCTCCCTCCGTATCTACCAGGTTATATCTAGCTGTACCTTCCTCCATATCTACCAGGTTATATCTAGCTGTAACTCCCTCCCTCCATATCTACCAGGTTATATCTAGCTGTACCTCCCTGCCTCCATATCTACCAAGTTATATCTAGCTGTACCTCCCTCCCTCCATATCTACCAGGTTATATC
Source organism: Salmo trutta (assembly GCF_901001165.1). Classification (NCBI taxonomy): domain Eukaryota; kingdom Metazoa; phylum Chordata; class Actinopteri; order Salmoniformes; family Salmonidae; genus Salmo; species Salmo trutta. The sequence continues at coordinate 34,235,278 of NC_042990.1, read as the reverse complement.
TAGCTGTACCTCCCTCCCTCCATGTCTACCAGGTTATATCTAGTTGTAACTCCCTCCCTCCATTTCTACCAGGTTAAATCTAGCTGTAACTCCCTCCATATATACCAGGTTATATCTAGCTGTAACTCCCTCCATATCTACCAGGTTATATCTAGCTGTAACTACCTCCATATCTACCAGGTTATATCTAGCTGTAACTCCCTCCATATCTACCGGGTTATATCTAGCTGTATCTCCCTCCGTATCTACCAGGTTATATCTAGCTGTAACTCCCTCCATATCTACCAGGTTATATCTAGCTGTACCTCCCTCCATATCTACCAGGTTATATCTAGCTGTACCTCCCTCCATATCTACCAGGTTATATCTAGCTGTACCTTCCTCCATATCTACCAGGTTATATCTAGCTGTAACTACCTCCATATCTACCAGGTTATATCTAGCTGTAACTCCCTCCATATCTACCAGGTTATATCTAGCTGTAACTCCCTCCCTCCATATCTACCAGGTTATATCTAGCTGTACCTCCCTCCCTCCATATCTACCATCTTATATCTAGCTGTAACTCCCTCCATATCTACCGGGTTATATCTAGTTGTAACTCCCTCCCTCCATATCTACCGGGTTATATCTAGCTGTAACTCCCTCCATATCTACCAGGTTATATCTAGCTGTAACTCCCTCCATATCTACCAGGTTATATCTAGCTGTAACTCCCTCCCTCCATATCTACCAGGTTATATCTAGCTGTACCTCCCTCCCTCCATATCTACCATCTTATATCTAGCTGTAACTCCCTCCATATCTACCGGGTTATATCTAGCTGTACCTCCCTCCATATCTACCAGGTTATATCTAGCTGTAACTCCCTCCATATCTACCAGGTTATATCTAGCTGTACCTTCCTCCATATCTACCAGGTTTTATCTAGCTGTATTTCCCCCGCAAGGCAAGCTGCTCACCAGCAGAGTTCTCCACTTGAAACTCAAAGTGGGAACTTGGTCTTGTTGACCCTCTCACTCGTTCTTTCTTGAGTTTGAAAAAGGTTCATTAATTGACCTTTTCAATACAGCATCTCCTCCTCACCGCACAACTAAGACAATTAGTTTGTGATACAGTGGTGTGTGGGTCGTTTTTATATGATTAAATACATGAAGTGAGATTTCATATTTAATGCATGTAAATTATCTGTCTTGTTGACCCCTCATGGCCCACTCATGAATTATATTTTTTGAAGTCCTGGAAAGATTGTGAAAACGGGTTATATAAAGCACTCTTGAGACTCATTGAAATGTAATACTAACAATGTATTCATAAAGTGAAGATAGCCTTTAACCATTGCAGACACAGTGCTATTACTGTAAAAGCTTGAGCTAAATACTACAGGACCATGCAGTCACTAAACCAAGCTGTGATATATCAGTAAGACTGGAGACTGATGGCAATCTCACTAATATGATTGTCATCTGACTGTCAGTCAATTCACAGATACAATGAGAGTGATGAGAGTTCTTGCTGCTCCATACTGCTTCAGGGAGAATCCAATTTAAATTTCTATTCAGCAGATTTGGGTAAATTCTTACTATTGCTCAGTTGTCTTTCCCTGATGCTTTTAAATGTATCCTGCAGGAATACAGTGAGCTGACCTAAGCTTTCAGTTAGCATCCCGCACGTCTTTCTTTCTATACTATTCCATTAGATCTCTCTCTCTCGCCCTCCCTCATTCCCTCCCTCATTGTGACTCCCTCCAGACTGGAGAAGGCTGTGGAAACCTAGAGCGAAAAACATCAAACCTAGTGTAATATAACTCAAGGCAAAGTGTCTGCATGCACACGAGGGACAGACAAGAGAGAAGGCAGGGGAGAAGAGAATACTTTATGAGCATGCTAAAGGGTTTGTCTTTAATGCCTAGATGTCATATACCCCTGTGCTGGCTTCCCACTGTGGACGGTCTTCTAGTAATATGTCCTTTATTGTCTTTGTCGTGGGAAAATATCTTTTGACTCTTGCCGCCGGTGGTGGTTCCGTTGTGATGTCATTATCTGAAGAGAAACTGAAAAAGGGGCAGATGAAATATGTGTTACTCTTAGTCATGGATCATAAATTATTCATGTGATTAATTATTCATTTCAGATGATGATGATTTTGGAGTATTTCAATGGCATCAGTAGATTTTAAATGCTGGTCCGGACATCTCAGTCCAAGGACACAGCAGTTCCTGCAAATGAGTGCCTACGATGGCAGCACAGCCATGCTGAAATCTCCATGGTGAAGTAATCTTGTGTATTTTATTGTTTAATGATAGAGTGGGTCATCTGGTTCTATACATGCCTCCATGTTACTTCATTTAACTAAAGCACAGCCTAAGATGAGTTCCCACTGGGCAAAACCTGGTTGAATCAACGTTATCTCCATGTCATTTCAACACATAAAAATCAATGTGACGACTTTGAATCAGCGTGGGAAACGGATTGTATTTGTAAAAAAAAATGTATCAACTTAAGGACATTTCATCCTTTTTTCACCCAACTTTTAACCTAAATCCAATGATGTGAAATTTGTTGTTGATTTCATGATACATTTACATTAGTTGACAACAAATCAAAACTAGACGTTGAACTGACGTCTGTGCCCAGTGGGTTGATTGTCCTTGTCTGATTAGAAAGCTAAGCTTCCAAAGGCACCCTATTCCCGTATGGCACCCTTCCCTGAATGGTACCCTATTCCCTTTATAGTGCACAACTATTGACCAGGGTCCAGAATGCTCTGGTCAAACTTAGTACACTACAGTATATAGGAAATATGGTGCCATAGGGGGACACAACCTTCGGCTGCTACAGTACCACAGATGAGGAGGCTGGCTGGGTAGGGACCCACCATGTCTGTCCCATCTGTCTGATGATCTGATCTGGGTCTGATTCTGGGACTCAGAAGCCCTGTAGAGAGCTGTTGACACTGTGGGGCCAGGGTCCTCCTCTGGTGGAGAGGATGGAGGGTACAACACACAGACAGACTGATTACTGCTTCCGAGAGAGAGAGAGAGAGAGAGAGAGAGAGAGAGAGAGAGAGAGAGAGAGAGAGAGAGAGAGAGAGAGAGAGAGAGAGAGAGAGAGAGAGAGAGAGAGAGATATGCCAGGATCCAAATCCTGCAGATGGACTGAATGCTAATGTGAGGATGAAATGAGGCACAGACAGGAGGCTCTTATAGGCTACCACTCAGCCCCTCCAAAGCATACCCAGCACTCAGAGAAAGAGGGAGAGAGAGACAAATTCTTTATGGTCTGTGTAATCTGAGGGAAATATGTGCTATGTTTTTTGTTAATTCTTTCCAGTGTGTCAAGTAATTATCTTTTAGTTTTCTCATGATTTGGTTGGGTCTAATTGTGTTGCTGTCCTGGGACTCTGTGGGGTGTGTTTGTGTTTGTGAACAGAGCTCTAGAACCAGCTTGCTGAGGGGACTCTTCTCCAGGTTCATCTCTCTGTAGGTGATGGCTTTGTTATGGAAGGTTTGGGAATCGTTTCATTTTAGGTGGTTGTAGAATTTAACGTCTCTTTTCTGGGTTTGGATAATTAGCGAGTATCGGTCTTATTCTGCTCTGCATGCATTATTTGGTGTTTTACGTTGTAATGCAGAGTCTCAATTTGGTGTTTGTCCCATTTTGTGAACTAATGGTTGGTGAGAGGACCCCAGACCTCACAACCATAAAGGGCAATGGATTCTATAACTGATTCAATGATTTTGGTATGTCGAATTTTATGTTCCTTTTTATGGAGTAGAAAGCCCTTTTTGCCTTGTCTTTCAGATTGTTCACAGCTTTGTGAAAGTTACCTGTGGCTCTGATGTTTAGGCCGAGGTATGTATAGTTTTTTGTGTGCTCTAGGGCAACGGTGTCTAGATAGAATTTGCATGTGTGGTCCTGGTGACTGGACCTTTTTTGGAACACTGTTATTTTTGTCTTACTGAGATTCACTGTCAGGGCCCAGGTCTGACAGATTCTGTGCAGAAGATCTAGGGGCTGCTATAGGCCCTCCTTGGTTGGTAACAGAAGCACCAGATCATCAGAAAAGAGTAGACATTTTACTTCAGATACTAGTAGGGTGAGGCCGGGTGTTGCAGACTGTTCTAGTGCCCTCGCCAATTCATGTCTCCCCCCACAGCCCTGTGGAAAGTGTTTTTTCCAATTTTAACCGCACACTTGTTGTTTGTGTACATGGATTTTAGAATGTCGTATGTTTTGCCCCCAACACTGCTTTACATCAGTTTGTATAGCAGACCCTCATCCCAAATTGAGTCAAACTTTTTTGAAATCAACAGAGTGAGAAGACTTTGTTCTCTCTCTTGCTCTCTTTTGCTCTCTCTCTTTACAGCCAGAACGGCAGCAGGCCACTCTCTCTCTCTTTACAGCCAGAACAGCAGCAGGCCACTCTCTCTCTCTTTACAGACAGAACAGCAGCAGGCCACTCTCTCTCTCTTTTTACAGACAGAACAGCAGCAGGCCACTCTCTCTCTCTTTACAGACAGAACAGCAGCAGGCCACTCTCTCTCTCTTTACAGACAGAACAGCAGCAGGCCACTCTCTCTCTCTTTACAGCCAGAACAGCAGCAGGCCACTCTCTCTCTCTTTACAGCCAGAACAGCAGCAGGCCTCTCTTTGTCTCTCTCTCTCTCTCTCCCTTTCTCTCTCTCCAGCCAGAACAGCAGCAGACCACTTTCTCTCTCGCTCTCTCCAGCCAGAACAGCAGCAGGCCAGCCAGCGGCAGCATGGATCAACCAGGGGGTGATTACCCCTCTCTCCTCTAACTCTTCTGAGCCGCTGATTACACAGACGCAGGACCCAGATTTTAGTATTAGACATCTTTAAGAGTCAAGCCCCTCGCGTAAACATTGTTGGCCCTTTTTCACTGATTTCATGAATACTGCCGTGACTGAGATTCTCGTCCAGTGTGACAATCATTGAGCATCCCTTCCCTTCTACTACAAGGTTATTAAAGAGTCATTTGCATTAAGCTAAGGTGTTTATATTGCAGTAATATGTATTCTGTGCTTGATGCTTGGATTTGTAATGTTTGACACAAAGGGTATTTTGTGTCTTAATTGAATTTACTTTGCACTATAGAGGTTGAAAGGGTTTTAGAAGGAAAGCCTTGAAGACTGTTGCACACTTTATTTCAATTTTCAATTTTGTACCTGGGAAAGCTGGGAAAGTTATTGCATTTGAATAGAATTAATTCAGCCAAAGACGTCAACCTTCTGTTCAACCTTGAATCATATGTTTACGCTTTACATCTTACAGATGGTAATTGTATTCCATCTTACAGATGGTAATTGTATTACATCTTACAGATGGTAATTGTATTCCATCTTACAGATGGTAATTGTATTCCATCTTACAGATGGTAATTGTATGCTGTATACAATGGTTTTGTTCCTGTCCTTACCTCTTCTGTTGGCGTCAAAGGTGACTACAGGCTCCGTTCATCTCAAAAGAAAGTATTTCTCCCTTTCTCTTTCCCTCTCTTTTTCTTTCCCTCTCTTTCTGTTTCTCTCTCTCCGTCTCTCTCTCCCTCTCAATTTTTCTCTCTCCCCATGTCCCTGAAAGAACTGGATGAAACAGAAAACAGTCAAAGACACCATCAGGTGGAGAGAACGAAACTGAAAAAAGATAGCAGCAGAGAGAGAAATCTTAACACTGGGGAAAAGGAAAGGGAATCTGAACTAATCATTGGTTTAATTTCCATATAACCTCGTAAGCGTCTGTCAGAGTGTGTTAAGTGAGCGAGACGCGTTTGGGAAAGGGCAATCTCATGCTGCGGAGGTCTGTGTGTCGAACAACTCCCTGAAATAGTGCTGAGCCAGGTGTTAAGGGATGTGTCCCAAATGATACCCTACTCCCTATGTAGTACAGTACTTTTGACCACCCGATGGGCCCTGGTCAAAAGTACTACACTGCACTACATAGGGAATAGGGTGTCTTTTGGGACGTAGCCTTGTTCTGCTTATGGGCTGAAGTACTTAGCTCGGGAGGTGCTAACGGTGTGTGTGTGTGTGTGTGTGTGTGTGTGTGTGTGTGTGTGTGTGTGTGTGTGTGTGTGTGTGTGTGTGTGTGTGTGTGTGTGTGTGTGTGTGTGTATTGTGTGTGCGAGTGCGAGAGAGACTATGACTGGAAGACAGAGTTCGCTCTAGCTGCCTGTGAAACAAAGTGCTTGGCTCTCTGCTTGAGTATCATTGTCAGGCAATTGGCTTTGTAACCAAATATGTAGGCTATGTATAAACATGACTTTGAGATGGTATACAGTAGCTCTAATTCAAAATGTGTCTTTGACTTAGCCCTTACAAATGTAAATGTATTGCTTGAACTTAAATGTGTCCCTGAAAGACTAGTGTTCTTACCCTGAAAGACAAGTGTCCTTACCCTGAAAGACTACTGTCCTTACCCTGAAAGGCTAGTGTCCTTACCCTGAAAGGCTAGTGTCCTTACCCTGAAAGGCTAGTGTCCTTACCCTGAAAGACTAGTGTCCTTACCCTGAAAGGCTAGTGTCCTTACCCTGAAAGGCTAGTGTCCTAACCCTGAAAGGCTAGTGTCCTAACCCTGAAAGGCTAGTGTCCTTACCCTGAAAGGCTAGTGTCCTTACCTAGTTTAAACACTGAAACATATTCATATGAGGAATGGGTCACAAAAGCTCCCAAAAGCTTCTGACAAAGGCCAACAAAGGACAATATTCCAATTGGTAGGCTTAAATAAACTAATTGACACTGGCAAACTCAGATGTTCGAGTGCTTTTTCTATTATGAGGAAGGGGTCTGAAATCTGAACGATATCACAAACCATAGGGTGATCTGTTGCCAGGCATACAGGGACTCGGTCCTCCTCTGGCTCCATGGCGTACAGGGACTCAGTCCTCCTCTGGCTCCATGATGTACAGGGACTCAGTCCTCTGGCTCCATGGCGTACAGGGACAGTCCTCCTCTGGCTCCATGACATAAAGGGACTCGGCCCTCCTCTGGCTCCATGGCGTACAGGGACTCAGTTCTCCTCTGGCTCCATGGCGTACAGGGACTCGGTCCTCCTCTGGCTCCACGACCTACAGGGACTCAGTCCTCCTCTGGCTCCATGGTGTACAGGGACAGTCCTCCTCTGGCTCCATGGTGTACAGGGACTCAGTCCTTCTCTGGCTCCACGGCATAAAGGGACTCAGTTCTCCTCTGGCTCCACGACCTACAGGGACTCAGTCCTCCTCTGGCTCCATGGTGTACAGGGACTCGGTCCTCCTCTGGTTCCATGTCGTACAGGGACTCAGTCCTCCTCTGGTTCCATGTCGTACAGGGACTCAGTCCTCCTCTGGCTCCGTGGTGTACAGGGACTCGGTCCTCTGGCTGCGTGGTGTACAGGGACTCAGTCCTCCTCTGGCTCCGTGGTGTACAGGTACTCGGTCCTCCTCTGGTTCCATGGTGTACAGGGACTCGGTCCTCCTCTGGTTCCATGGTGTACAGGGACTCGGTCCTCTGGCTGCGTGGTGTACAGGGACTCAGTCCTCCTCTGGCTCCGTGGTGTACAGGTACTCGGTCCTCCTCTGGTTCCATGTCGTACAGGGACTCAGTCCTCCTCTGGCTCCATGGCGTACAGGGACTTGGTCCTCCTCTGGCTCCACGGCATAAAGGGACTCGGTCCTCCTCTGGCTCCATGGTGTACAGGGACTCAGTCCTCCTCTGGTTCCATGTCGTACAGGGACTCGGTCCTCCTCTGGTTCCATGGTGTACAGGGACTCAGTCCTCCTCTGGCTCCATGGTGTACAGGGACTCAGTCCTCCTCTGGCTCCGTGGTGTACAGGGACTCAGTCCTCCTCTGGCTCCGTGGTGTACAGGGACTCAGTCCTCCTCTGGTTCCAAGTTGTGCTACTCTATTAGTAAAAAAAACTCTAGTTGCCATTGGCAGCAACATTTCTTCTAACATTACAAGACATTAGAGTGCAAGACATTATAAGTCGTAATTATGAGAGAAATGTTCTGTGAACGTCTTGGTATTTACTGAATATCGCATCTGGGGCATCACCAACACAAAAAAACATGCGTCACTCCAACACGTGAAGCTGTGCCACTATACAGTACAGTCTGCAGTTGATGAAGTCTGCCTCCCAGTAGACTGCACGTGGATAATGGTCTCTCTACCAGCCAACTGCAGTAGTGTCCTGCCAAAACCACTGATATAGTTGAAGCATTAAAAACATTCCTTACTGCACAGGGCTCATGGTCTCTGTTCTCGCTGTTCTCTGTTCCATTCAACCATGCACATTCCCTGTAGAAGATTTTCCCCAGAGTTTGGTTCAGTTGACTTGCTCTGGCCCAGTATTGGAGTCGGAGGCTGGGGTTGCCAGTGATATGATTTAGGGAGGGAGATCTGTGTGTGTGTAGTATCACAACTGTTGCAAATTCAGACATTTTAATGCATTGCTGTTAGACTTCTCCACACACTGTTAAAAATGTGACTCTCCCCAAACACAATTGTATTGACACACGATTGTAGATCGTAGCACTTCTCTCACCAAAACTATAGGCCTATATTTCTTATCAGGTAACACAGATGTGTTGCCTTGGCAGTTAACATATCTCTCAGCCTGCGTTATTAAATGTGTTTCATCAGATGTGTTAATTGTGTTGGCTCTGTTTACACTGCAATGCAGAACAAACTGATGGATAATGCGGGAAGGACAGGGACAAGAGGAGCTCTAGAATCTAGGGACAGGAGGAGTTCTGGAATCTAGGGACAGGAGGAGCTCTAGAATCTAGGGACACGAGGTCTAGAATCTAGGGCCAGGGGGAGTTCTATAATCTAGGGACAAGAGGAGTTCTAGAATCTATGGCCAGGGGGAGTTCTAGAATCTAGGGACAGGAGGAGTTCTAGACTCTAGTGACAGGAGTAGTTCTAGAATCTAGGGACAGGAGAACTTCTAGAATCTAGGGCCAGAGGGAGTTCTAGAATCTAGGGACAGGAGGAATTCTAGAATCTTGGGACAGGAGGAGGACTAGAATCTAGGGACAGGAGGAGTTCTAAAATCTAGGGCCAATGGGAGTTCTAGAATCTAGGGCCAATGGGAGTTCTAGAATCTAGGGACAGGGGGAGTTCTAGAATATAGAGACAGGGGGAGTTCTAGAATCTAGGGACAGGAGGAGTTCTAGAATCTAGGGACACGGGGAGTTCTAGAATCTAGGGCCAGGGGGAGTTCTAGAATCTAGGGACAGGAGGAATTCTAGAATCTAAGGACAGGAGGAGTTCTAGAATCTAGGGCCAGGGGGAGTTCTGGAATCTAGGGACAGGAGTAGTTCTAGAATCTATGGCCAGAGGGAGTTCTAGAATCTAGGGCCAGGAGGAGTTCTGTAATCTAGGGACAGGAGTAGTTCTAGAATCTAGGGCCAGAGGGAGTTCTAGACTCTAGGGCCAGGAGAGTTCTAGAATCTAGGGCTAGAGGGAGTTCTAGAATCTAGGGGCAGGGGGAGTGCTAGAATCTAGGGACAGGGGGCGTTCTATAATCTAGGGCCAGGGGGAATTCTAGAATCTAAGGACAGGAGGAGTTCTAGAATCTAGGGCCAGGGGGAGTTCTAGAATCTAGGGCCAGGGGGAGTTCTAGAATCGAGGGACAGGGGGAGTTCTAGAATCGAGGGCCAGGAGGAGTTCTAGAATCTATGGCCAATGTGAGTTCTAGAATCTAGGGACAGGGGAGTTCTAGAATCTAGGGACAGGCGCAGTTCTAGAATCTAGGGACAGGAGTAGTTCTAGAATCTAGGGCCAATGTGAGTTCTAGAATTTAGGGACAGGGGGAGTTCTAGAATCTTGGGACAGAATCTAGAATCTACAGTAGGGGAAACATTCACAGTAATGACTTATGATTCACTCTGGTTGCATCCCAAATTCAACAGTAGCAATGATGGGGGGGATGTCTGTCCATAATAAAGTGTAGCTCTGCCTTCTTAACGACACTATCAACAGGGCAGGTCCAACTGGCCCTAGTTTTGTCACACCTGGACTGCTGTTCAGTAGTGTGGTCAGGTGCCAGAAAGAGGGACTTAGGAAAATTGCAGTTGGCTCAGAACAGGGCAGCACGGCTGGCCGTTAAAAGTACACGGAGAGCTAACATTAATGACATGCATGTCAATCTCTCATGGCTTAAAGTGGAAGTGGAAGAGAGATTGTTCCTGGGGGGGGTCTCGAATGGTTGAGGGACAGCTATTGGGGAACTGTGAGGGGATCTTGGAGGGTTCGGGTTCACGTTTTTTGGCCTGGTGGTAGATCGGTCAACATTCCCTTGAGCAGGGCATTGACCCTGGATGTTTCTGTGTGTCGCTCTGAATGGGAATCTGTTGGGTGACTGGTATGATGTAGTTGTTGAGCGGCTTCACTGCAAGTATATTGTATGTTTCGAATATGCAATAAAAAAAATATATATATTTTTTAAATAATACAAAAAAATGATTAAAAAGAAGAGAGAATGACTTCATCACTACTTGTTTTTGTAAGAAGTGTTGACAAGCTGAATGTACCGAACTGTCTGTTTAAAATACTAGCACACAGCTTGGACACCCATCCATACCCCCACAAGACATATCACCAGAGGTCTCTTCACAAAGTCCAGAACAGACTATGGGAGGTGCACAGTACTACATAGAGCCATGACTACATGGAACTCTATTCCACATCAGGTAACCGATGGAAGCAGTAAAAAAAACGGGTAAAAATACACCTTACGGAAGAGCGGGAAACTGTGAAGAGACACAAGTGCTAGCACACGCTCTACACACACGTACATTGTAATATTGTTTTATACATTTTGTATTGTAGATATGTAGTGGTGTAATAATGTTGTCTGATGTACTGTTTTATCTTTTGTTTTATTTGTAATGTAAGTGCCTTAATGTGTTTGGACCCCAGGAAGAGTAGCTGATGCCTCGGTAGGAACTAATGGGGATCCCTAATAAACCCCAGGAAGAGTAGCTGCTGCCTCGGTAGGAACTAATGGGGATCCCTAATAAACCCCAGGAAGAGAAGCTGATGCCTCGGTAGGAACTAATGGGGATCCCTAATAAACCCCAGGAAGAGTAGCTGATGCCTCGGTAGGAACTAACGGGGATCCCTAATAAACCCCAGGAAGAGTAGCTGATGCCTCGGTAGGAACTAATGGGGATCCCTAATAAACCCCAGGAAGAGTAGCTGATGCCTCGGTAGGAACTAACGGGGATCCCTAATAAACCCCAGGAAGAGTAGCTGATGCCTCGGTAGGAACTAATGGGGAACCCTAATAAACCCCAGGAAGAGTAGTTGCTGCCTTGGCAGGAACTAATAGAAGTACAAAATGCCACCATATCCCCTTTTTAGTGCTGTACTTTTGACCATAGGGCTCTGGTCAAAAATAGTGCACTATATAGCAAATTGGGTGGTATTTGGGACATGGCCTCTGTGCAGCTGGCTCTTCAGCAGCCCAGGAATAAAATCCATCCATAATGGCCTTGTTTGTACATGTAGGAGTCAGGATCAGCTCCCCCCGTCCATGTAATGACTAACAGACTCCCGAGTGCTGCAGCGGTCTAAGGCACTGCCTCTCAGTGCAAGAGGCGTCACTGAAGTCCCTGGTTTGAATCCAGGCTGCATCACATCCGGCCGTGATTGGGAGTCCCATAGGGCGGTGCACAATTGGCCCAGCGTCATCCGGATTTAGCCGGGGTAGGCCGTCATTGTAAATAAGAATTTGTTCTTTAAATTAAAGGTTAAATAAATACAATTAGAATTTAAAATAAATAAATGTATCATGTGTGCCAGAGTAGGATCAGCTCCCCCTGTCCATGTAATGATATTCATTGTGATCTAAAAGACTACACTGGGTCCTGGGTGGCACAGGAGTCAAAAGCACTGCACTGTGTCACAACCGGCTGTGACTGGGAGCCCCATAGGACAGCACACAGTGTGGAAAGAAGTAGGTGGCCATGTTTCGGAGGACGCATGACTCGACCTTCGCCTCTCCCGAGCCCATTGAGGAGATGCAGAGATGAGCCAAGGGACCTAATTCAGGGAGAAAATGGAATAAAAAAGAATAAGCTTGTGACCATGCCACCCTGAATACGCTTGTTAAGGGTCGAGCCTGGTTAGTATTGGGACGGGAGACCGCTTGGGAATATCAGGTGCCGTAATCAAAAACAATTATTTAAAATGTTTTAAAATAAAATTAAAGGCTAAAATGATCCTTAATCAGCTCTCCTAGTTTGAGACGTATGGTACATAGGGCCCCTGAATGGGATTCACATGGTGACTGTTAGCGTAAATATACAATTTCATTAAGGCAATAAATCAAAGGGAATCAGGAAAGATGAATATATGACCTCCACAAAGTATATTTTAGCTCGTTTTTGGTTACAGGTCCAGAAATGGCTGAAGAATTGCAACATTTGCCTAGAACTAATGCTGCAGATAGCAATACTGGGTGATTTGAAAAGCCATAGTTAATCAATCAATAATATAATTATTATTTTAGAAAAAATGTTTATTTTTTCACCTCTTTAACTAACTTCTAGTAGATTAATTATCCTCTTTAACTAACTTCTAGTAGATTAATTCACCTCTTTAACTAACTTCTAGTAGATAAATTCACCTCTTTAATTAACTTCTAGTTGATTCATTATCCTCTTTAACTAATTTCTAGTAGATTAATTAACCTCTTTAACTAACTTCCTAATCCACAGTTAGTAGGGCAAGATGGTGCAAGTGAGTTCATTAAGTGTTCCCCCTAGTCTCATATATTATCTAAGGTGATAATTCGTAGGATTTAGATCTCATCATTTCAAGATCACTTAAAATGCAAAAGTTAGTTTAAAGTGGGCCTAAGGTTACAAAATTGCAGTAACTTTCTCCAAACTCTCAGGTCTTCCAGAAATCCCAGTTGGAAGATTCCTAGAATAAGCAGAAATAAGCAGAAAAAATCATCTAAATTGGATTTCTAGAAAACCTGGGAAATCTGAATAAGGCCTCCATCATTGGGCCGTCCGTGTTGGAAACTGAAGTTAATTTGGGTCAGGGAGAATGTAATGTTAGAGAAATCAGCAACTACCTTTGTCTTAGTGAAGTTACTTATGCTTACTGTATGCTTCCCAGTCGAAACAGTTCGTCCATATATTATGATAACATTTTGTGATGTTTTTGTTCGTTTTGGTCTTCGGCAGTTTTTTTGGGGGGGGGGCTGGTAGTGCACACAATTTTCATTGAGACAGGTCGAAGTTCGGTAGCCGATGTCTATGCCCCTTTGTCTGTGATTGGTCAACAGTACTACTCCTAGTAGGAGTGGGAACATGAAGTGTTTTCAAGCTCATTTTTTCACTTGAGAAATACTTCACCAAACATCTTAGTTAGATGTAAAATTGAGCGACAAAGACCTCCTCTGTAAAAACGTCAAAATTATTGACATATTTCTTGATTTGTCTTTGATTAATTCAGACTATTTTGAGGAAGTGTTTCAGGTCTTTAGGGAGTATGCGAGCACGGACAGTCACTTCGCCTAGCTGAGTTCGGCTAGGCGAAACATAACCTATGTATGCGGACACCTTTACAACTTACTGTTTCTCCTGAGAAGTAGTCTTAACAGAAAAATTGTCATTTCATAACAATTTAGGGCAAGTACAGTAGAGTTTTGTAATGCTAATGAGTAGGATGGGTAATCAGTTTTTTCTGCCTTCACAATGACGCTCCCAAAGCGGTTAGGGAGGCTAAATTAGGATACTTCTTTATTACTGTATACAGTGGAGAGGGTGCCCCCAGGGTGCACCAGTTTATTGTGGCTTCGCTCCAAACACAAAGAGAATGATCCCCGAGAGGTTTTCAATTAAAATATTTAAATAAACATACAGTCCTGTTACCTCTGGAAGTCCTTGCTTCAGCTTTAAGGTCACTGCTGTTGTAATGAAGAATAATGATGTACTTTTGTGATGTTATTGGCACAATAAATAAAATATAAAGCATCTCAATATGCTCGTCGCTGAAGAGAGCAGGAGCAGTTGACAAAACAGTAATTGTATAACGACCCGTTTTATCTATTTTGCTGCGCTTTAGTACCTACTATGCGCTGAGACTTACTGGCTTCGGGGGGCCAAAAATAGATGTCACAATTAAGCTCTCATGCATTTTCTAAATGGCCACCGTATATAACATTACGCCTGTGAAATTATGAATCATGTTAACACAATGGTTTTAGCTTGTTTGTTAATATTTTTGCTTAGTTTCACACGTCAACCTCTCTCTCTCTTCCTCTTTCTTTCTTTCCCTCTCTTTCTCTCTGTCTTTCTCCTTCAGTGTTGTTCGGGCAGTTTGTCTTGTTCCAGACGTCACTCAATGACGTTGTGGACATTTATGATGGGCCTACGCAGCAGTCTCCACTCCTGTCTTCTCTCTCTGGCTCCCACTCAGGTAATACAAATAGCAAGCAGCACAACACAATGACAGACACGTCAGCAACAGCGGCACAGAACTGGAGTTTTTTGTTGTCGAGTTTTTCCATTTGTCACCGTTTTGCAGCTTGCTCTTTGAGGGTCTAGGTTGGTGTATTGTAAAAGCACTTTGTGACAACTGTAAAAAAATAAAATAAAAAAAAGGGCTTTGTGGCTGTAGGGCATTAATCACACATTCAACCCTATTGGTTGGTATCACTTTAGTCTCCAGCACCACTCTGTATCAAAATCCCAGTACACCACATTCATGTGATAGTTACACACACTTCCCCTGCCTACACTTCCCCTGCCCACACTTCCCCTGCCCACACTTCCCCTGCCTACATTTCCCCTGCCCACACTTCCCCTGCCTACATTTCCCCTGCCCACACTTCCCCTGCCCACACTTCCCCTGCCTACATTTCCCCTGCCCACACTTCCCCTGCCCACACTTCCCCTGCCCACACTTCCCCTGCCCACACTTCCCCTGCCTACATTTCCCCCACATTTATTCTACCTATAATTACTATATTTATCAAAAGCATCTGTTCCCTTGGGTCCATACCCTCACTTATGCTGAGCTATTGAGCCTTGCATGTGTGTGTGTGTGTGTGTGTGTGTGTGTGTGTGTGTGTGTGTGTGTGTGTGTGTGTGTGTGTGTGTGTGTGTGTGTGTGTGTGTGTGTATAGGATGGCTGGAAAATGAGATGGTGGCGGACCAATGTGTACCATGTAATCAGAAACACTTGAAAATATGCTTTTGGCAAAGAGGTAAGTGCTGATGCAGGGCCATACATTTCCCCCTCCTCCCATCTTGGGGATGAGACCACGAAAGTGTCAGAGAGACTGAGAAGAAGAAGAAGACAACGACGAAGATGAAGATGAAGATGAAGAGGTGGGATGAGAGTGTCTCTGGCTTGATTGGAGTTGGCAGTCAATCAGACGCCTCCTATCAAAGCAAATTAATGTCCTTCTTCAAATATAACATTGAACCAGCAGCTGATCAGTTCTGCACTGAAAGGCTTCAGAGTTAAACAAAGCCAGATTGGAGCTCAAAGTGATTGATTAATCCAATGGACTCTGATACATTGATCTGTGACTGGGTCGGATCATCCGTTGTTGGACAGCCAACCTACAGATGTGCTATCTTAATTTGATCACTCTTTTGTCGCAGAGAATTTTCCTGCATGGCAGGAAATGTAAATTGTAGGGTATTCAAGGTTTAAAAAGGCTTCTAAAGTTTGTATTTTCCACTTTTTCCACTTGATTTATCCTAACTGAAAGTGTATCAACCCATACAAAAATGTCCATTAATAATAATCCACATAATAATGACCATTTCCTGTTTCTGCAGGATTATTTTCCTGCAGTGAGAAACTGGTCAAATTAAGATTTCACATATGTACAAATTAATCAGAAGAATAACCTCCATTTCGTCTTGTGAAATGTTTGTGTTCGGTGGACTTGTAAATTGTGTTTGATTGATAATGTCTTTCTTTCTTCAGGGGAGTCTCTACCCTTGAGCACTGGTAACCAGATAACCATCAAGTTCACCACAGTAGGCCCGGAGACGGCTAAGGGCTTTCACTTTGTCTATCAAGGTTGGTCTTCCATAGCTCTTTCATAGGTTATAGATTATTCCTGAGTACGGTGTCTATATTAGGACATCCTTGTGACTCTTAGGCTGTCCTAATATGGACACAGTGCATATGAAAGCAAGTCCTTTTTGTCTACCAGGGTTGGTTATTTTAGATCTGTGATGACATTATTCAAATGTTGCAGCAATTCGCTTTCATCCAACCCCAGTCAAGCCAGAGGCATGGATTGAGTTTAGTTGTGTCTGGAATGATACTCTCCTCTATGTATTCAAAATGACAGTATACAGTGCATTCAGAAAGTATTCAGATCCCTTGACTTTTTCCACATTTTGTTACGTTACAGCCTTGTTCTAAAATTGATGAAATCAATGTTTTTCCCTCATCAATCTAAACACAATGAAAATTTGACAAATGTATTTCAAATAAAAAACGCAAATATCACATTTACATAAGTATTCGGGCCCTTTACTCAGTACTTTATTGAAGCACTTGGAGACTTCTTGGGGATGATGCTACAAGCTTGGCACACCTGTATTTGGGGAGTTTCACCCATTCTTCTCTGCAGATCCTCTCAAGCTCTGTGAGGTTGGATGGGGAGCGTCGCTACACAGCTATTTTCCGGTCTCTCCAGAGATGTTTGATCGGGTTCAAGTCTAGGCTCTGACTGGACCACTCAACAACATTCAGAGACTTGTGCCAAAGCCACTCCTGCGTTGTCTTGGCTGTGTGCTTAGGGTCGTTGTCCTGTTGATAGGTGAACCTTCACCCCAGTCTGAGGTCCTGAGCGCTCTGGAGCAAGTTTTCGTCAAGTACTCTGTACTTTGCTCCGTTAAGCTTTCCCTCCTGACTAGTGTCCCAGTACCTGCTGCTGAAAAACATCCCCGCAGCATGATGCTGCCACCACCATGATTCACCATAGGGATGGTGCCAGGTTTCCTACAGACGCAACGCTTGGCATTCAAACCAAAGAGTTCACTCTTGGTTTCATCAGGCCAGAGAATATTGTTTCTCGTGGTCTGAGAATCTTTAGGTGCCTTTTGGCAAATTCCAAGCGGGCTGTTGTGTGCCTTTTATTTATTACTGGCTTCTGCCTTGCTACTCTACCATAAAGGCCTGATTGATGGAGTGCTGCAGAGATGGTTGTCCTTCTGGAAGGTTCTCCCATCTCCACAGAGGAACTCTGGAGTTCTGTCAGAGTGACCATCAGGTTCTTGGTCACTTCCTTGACCAAGGCTCTTCTCCCCCGATTGCTCAGTTTGGCCGGGCGGCCAGCTTTAGTTAGAGTCTTGGAGGTTCCAAACTTCTTCCATTTAAGAATGATGGAGGCCACTGTGTTCTTGGGGATCTTCAATGCTGCAGAAATCTTTTGGTACCCTTCCCCAGATCTGTGCCTCGACACAGTCCGGTCTCAGAGCTCTACGGACAATTCCTTCAACCTCATGGCTTGGTTTTTGCTCTGACACGCACTGTCAACTGTGGGACCTTATATAGACAGGTGTGTGCCTTTCCACATCATGTCCAATCAATTGAATTTACATTTACATTTACATTTAAGTCATTTAGCAGACGCTCTTATCCAGAGCGACTTACAAATTGGTGCATTCACCTTATGATATCCAGTGGAACAACCAATTTACAATAGTGCATCTAAATCTTTTAAGGGGGGGGATAGAAGGATTACTTTATCCTATCCCAGGTATTCCTTAAAGAGGTGGGGTTTCAGGTGTCTCCGGAAGGTGGTGATTGACTCCGCTGTCCTGGCGTCGTGAGGGAGCTTGTTCCACCATTGGGGTGCCAGAGCAGCGAACAGTTTGGACTGGGCTGAGCGGGAACCGTGCTTCCTCAGAGGTAGGGGGGCTAGCAGGCCAGAGGTGGATGAACGCAGTGCCCTTGTTTGGGTGTAGGGCCTGATCAGAGCCTGAAGGTATGGAGGTGCCGTTCCCCTCACAGCTCCGTAGGCAAGCACCATGGTCTTGTAGCGGATGCGAGCTTCAACTGGAAGCCAGTGGAGAGAGCACCACAGTTGGACTCCAATCAAGTTGTAGAAATATCTCAAGGATGATCAATGGAAACATGAGCTCAAACACCTGAGCTTAATTTAGAGTATTTCTGTTTTTTATTTTAAACACATTTTCGAAAATGTCTAAAAACCTGTTTTCGCTTTGTCATTATGGGTATTGTGTGTAGATTGATGTGAAAAAACATTAATTTAATACATTTTAGAATAAAGCTGTAACGTAATTAAAAGTGGAAAAAGTCAAGGGGTCTGAATACCTTCCGAACGCCCTGTATATACATTATGATCCTTTGAATACACTAGCTCCACTTGAAATAAAAACATCGGAAAAATGCGACTCTGACAGGCATTGAGTTAGACTGAGCTTCATTAAGATTTCCTTACAGAATGCCCTCAAGAGTAGCGTGTGTCTATGAGAGGAGATTATTTTTAGACGTCTGACATTTAGACTCACGCTTACATAGAGTACCTACATTCATCAGGAGTGTGCCGAAAGCCAGAGGGGTGCATTTTTTATTTTTCTGTCAGCTAACATCTGTTGATGACGTTGCCGGGCCCCAAAACCTGTCTGTTCAGCACTATCAAAGGCACAGAGATGCCCTGCTCAGCAAGATGCTTCACATATCCCCCCACAATGCTTAGAATGATCAAGCTTCTTATAGCTTTAACAAATTCTACACATGCCACATTTCCCCCTCCCCTTGAAAATCTCATAAGAGTATGTCTGCGTCCGAATTAGCACCCCATTCCCTTCATAAGTGCACTGCTGATCAAAAGTATTACAATATATAGGGAATAGGGTCCCATTTGGGACGTAACTTAACACTCAGCAGCTGCCCCCCAGACGCATGCTTAGCCTAACTCCTGGACGGATTCCTACAACACACTCCAGATGCTGCCTGCCTGCTACCCGGATGTAATTCTCTATTACACATGCAAAGCTTTCTAAAATGCTAGCCTAGTCTCGCATCATTTAAAAGACCTTGTTCATGCAAGCAAGGCTTGCTAACTTAAATCCCACTCACTAACTCAGTGCTGTTGTTCTGGTCAAAATTGAATCCCAATTTCAATATGTCAGTTTCTGTTTGAATAGAACACCACCAGACTTTTACACAAAGGCCAGATTCAGTCAGATGGTTCTTGTTTATGTGAAAACCCTAAACCTGCATTCAGTATTCAAGTGTGGGAGCACTCATGGGAGGTTGATCAAGGTAACAGACACACACTCTCCTCCCCTCTTACAGCACCTTATTAATGCACCATTGGTGGTGGTCTGTGTTGTGGCATTTCAGACATGGGTTTTGCATTATCAAATGTCACTCTAGCTAGCTATAGCTGAAAGTCTGTCACCAGAGAGTGGGTATGTGTTATTTCATGTTTTTGTCCCCACTTCTTCTTCTTCTTCCTCCATTGCTTTGCTGACACCTCCTATCCTCTCCACAGCTGTCCCAAGGACCAGTGCCACCCAGTGCAGTTCGGTCCCTGAGCCCCGCTTCGGCAAACGGATCGGGAACGACTTCGCCATGGGTGCCACAGTCCTGTTCGAGTGTAACCCCGGATACATCCTGCACGGTTCCACCGCCATCCACTGTGAGACCGTCCCTGACACCTTGGCCCAATGGAATGACTCGCTACCCACATGCATTGGTCAGTATGATTGACTCCCGAGCCAATTGTCGACTACCGTGATTGGTGACCGCATGTCAGAAACACCCCTAAGTCTTCTACCTTTCTCTCAAGCTTCATCAACATGCCGATAGCCAGCGGGCCGACCTCTTAAGTGAGGCAAAGTCATTAACGTGGGAGCGTGAGTGTGCATATCAAAGCAGACTGGGATTTTGGCTGGGAGGGTCCCTCAGGAGGCCTTCCTTCACACTCTTAACTGAAACAAGCAGAATGTTTCCTCCTGGCTGTGCATCCAGCCAGGTCTAAAGAGCGTGGTGAGGAGAGAGGGTCGAGAGAGAGGAAGAGAGGAGAGAGTGTCTTTGATGAGAGTGCAGAGTTAAAGCGAGAGATGACTCTCTCACTCTCTTTCCTGACGAGTGCTCTGCCCAGTTTCTGGTTACAATTATTACTAATTGTCAGCAGAGCTGCAGTCTATTCATTATGTCAAAACAGCTCAGAAAATAGCCTCTAAATTGTAATGATCTCCCAATGGCTGCCTTTTCTCTCTTAAAGTGATGTTTGCCTTTTTGTCTGCAGATCACAAGACCAATATTCAAGGTTCTGGTTTTCAGCCAGAGTGACTTTCATATCAAGCTACATTTAATAACGCAGGGATTTTTTCCCACGTTTTTTTAGTGTCCATGGTGGGGTGGGCAGAGTGCATACCTGTCTGATGGGAGGCTAGAAAAGTACATCTAATCTGTGCTAGCTCCCTGCTCCTCACTGGCAGAGACAGAATGACATGGTGTTATTTTCTGTCAAACTCATCCAAAGCCCTGCTCCAAAGCAAAGGAGGGAGACACAGAGTACTGTAGTTTGTAAACAGGATTTGACCAGAGCTGTAGCCTGCTATTACCCCTTGATACGAAGGGCCCTTATCTAGCTGTCTTTGAATGAAGGGCCCCTAGCTAGCTGTCTTTGAATGAAGGGCCCCTAGCTAGCTGTCTTTGAATGAAGGGCCAGTATCTAGCAGTCTTTGAATGAAGGGCCAGTATCTAGCTATGTGGAGGTGAAGGGCCACTTATCAATGCATAAGGGAGCGCGGAGTTGACAAGGCCATATTTCTGAATGACTTGCTTTCTCTATGCTGCCTCTTTGGCCCGCTGTAGAACACGTCTTCTTGGGTGTTTTCTTTTTCTGTTTTCCATTCGTGTTTTCCAGTGGGACAGATACGGGCCATAGGATTTTCTCCGTGATTACCTGAGCACTATGGCTGCATTTTATATATCATCTGTAAAATATGGATGAGTTGAAATTGCTCTGAAGTGAGTTTGTTGAATAATTTAATCTTCTGACACAGATATATTGCTCTCTCCCCCCTTTCTCTCAACATCTCTCTCTCCCCTCTCTCAATGTCTCGCTCTCTCTTCCTTTCTCCATCTCTCCCTCCCTACTCTCTCTCTCTCTCTCTCCTGCTCTCTCTCTCAATGTCTCGCTCTCTCAATGTCTCACTCTCTCTTTCTTTCTCCATCTCTCCCTCCCCCCGCTCTCCCTCTCCTTCACTCTCAGATCTGTCAGACATTTCTGCTGCCATGTTAGACAGCCATCAGTGTGTCCCAGTCTTCTCTTAGTTATTTTAACAAGGTGATTGGTGCTGACCTCTAGTATATACTGTTATCCTTCACAGATAGCATCATCATCGGATCTGAGCATCTGATCAGGGGAGAAAAAAAACACTGTTCTGGCAGCATTAGATACCAGCTTGTGCTATTGACAGCTCTCTACTTTCCCACGTCTCTCTCTCCTCTCGTGGTTTTGAAGACAATACTTGGCAGGCCTTCAGAAAACAGGGAAATTGCTTAACCTAGCCTCTCTCTCGGGAGAAACGGTTATAATGTCACGTCTTTCACCGCAGAGGCAGACGTTTATATGCCTCATTGTCCCTTTTTAAATAAAGTTTAATTGAATCATAGGCACATGGTGGGATGGGATGTGTGTATGAGGCTGATAAGAATGAACAGGTATGCCTCGAAGACAATAGGCGTCGAAACTTGGACTGTTCCGATTGGTCAATGTGAGGTATTACATTATTTTACCACTGCTTACTCGTTCTATAATCACTGTCTGTCACTGCAAAGAATGTCTTTATCCAAGATTTGATTAACCGTTACTTGTCCAACATGTTTTTAGTATGTGTAAGTCAAATGATCTTCTATTTGCTGAGGCCTCACTGAAGCTTCACTATTAAGTCAGACATCTATAGTGATATCTCTGTCTGTAGACGGATTGGTTGTTTAGCTACAAAACCAATGGGGCTAAACAGACGGGTTTGGCTTAGATTATTGACAACATGTTAACTATATTTCGTCTCCAATGTGTATTGAAAACAAATACATTTGCACTTGTCTCTCAAATACATTGTTACAGTTGTTGGTTAGCTAGCTAGCAATTTTTTTTGACATGTTAGCATAGACGTGACCAGTCAAAACACCTCAAAACAAGACATGGTATCAAGAACAAAATTAAGCTAGCTGAAACGAGCCACCTACAATTCCCCACATGGCAACTTCTTGTCACTGGTGTTAGCTGTCTGGCCATCCAGACTCACAACAACACACAACCTTCTGCCCCATTGAAGCATTGTTTTATTGACGTTGTCATCTAACCCGTCGATAGTGAGAAAACCAGGGCCCGTATTCAGAAAGTGTCTCAGATTAGCAGTGCTGTATCTGAATAATAACAACATAAAAACTGTAAAAGTGCAGGCACCTGTACGTATTAGGACATACACGTGGCTGTGTTAACGTATGTCCCTTCTCTGTTTGACTTTGTCCCCTTAGTGCCGTGTGGAGGGACCCTGACGGCACGCAGGGGGACCATATTGTCCCCTGGTTACCCCGAGCCGTATGACAATAATCAGAACTGCGTCTGGAAGGTTTCGGTGCCTGAGGGCGCTGGTATCCAAGTAAGAGAGACTGTTCTTGAAGAACCATGGAAGAATATAGATGTTTGTGATTTCAGAGTATCGCCATGCAGTACCAGAAGTTAAACTTAAATAAAAGGAAATACTTAATAGCTTAATAATTATTTAAAGGGTAGATGTTTACTGTAAGTGGGCACTGTGTTTTGGACCTGAAGTCTCGTCTTTCTCTTTCTATTGAATATTATCTACATTACTACAGTGTTCATTTACTAAAGTTGGAGTATTTCAAAGGTTTTCAAGTGGTGACGAATTGTCTGTTTCTGTATGGCAGTTATCTTTCTGTCTCACACAACTGAGCCGAACCGAACTGAGCAGTGCCGTACTGTATTGCACTGGCCTGCTGAAAACAATGCTGGAAAGGACTTTGCAAGCCAGTATAGTACTGTGTGAATCAGGCATTAGTGAGTACAGTTTGGGTCAGGTCAGTAGTGTGAAAAAGGACTGAGTCCTAGCTCCTTGCCTCAGATCCAGGTGGTGAGCTTTGCTTCGGAACACAACTGGGACTCTCTGGACTTCTATGACGGAGGCGACAACCACGCTCCGAGACTGGGCAGCTACTCAGGTAATCTTTAGCTCCTGGATCAATAATCGACCACTTGTGGTGCCTTCACTTATTTGTGATAATATCTGTTATGTCATCCTAATTTGGTCATCAACTATGTTTCATGGAAACACGTTCCAGCTAGCTATAATCTCATAACACGGAAATCCCTTTCCGAGATCATTATAATAATTTACTGTTAGAAAACAAGCAACAGTAAACATGTATTCCCCCACGAATTATGCAGTGCCTGTTACTAACACATTTCAGTTAATTATTATAGCTCCTGACATGGGCCAATCAGTGTCGTTTTGTAAATGCCGGGTCTCTATGGCAAGACACATCATTTACCCAAGTTTGGTCAAAGTCAGGCCAGTGCTGTCTGAGATATCACGTGTGACGAATGTACTAACGGAGGGAGACAGATCCACAGTCCCCTCCACGATTTCATAAGTTGTTTTCCCTCATAACGAACACCTTCCTGTGTCCACGACCACGATCATATAATTCTAGCAGTCGGAACACATGTGGTTCAATGTGTCTCCCCTGGCTGTGTGCTACAGATCAATTCCTGCCAGGCCTGTCAAGGGAGCTCTCCCCCGCCGATTTCTGTTGCCGCTTTGTAGTAAACAATACCCTGGCTGTTGAGCATCTACAGGGCCCTAGCATAGGTCGCTCTCTGGCCTCGTTAGCATGTCTGTCACTGAGGCCCAGCGGGTCAACGCAGGCCCCATGGGGGATAGAGAGGGGAAGGTGGGTGTACGGCAGTTATAGGGGTGGACAGTAATTAGGCAGTCCCACTGCGTATCTGAGTCCCCTGCTAAGGCTTGAATGACAGGGCCACACAACACTGTGGAGTTCTCAGCTGGTCCATATAGATATAGATGCTGACTTGTTCCAACACTTATATAAAGGTCGGAACAATAGGGTGTTAGAGAGGGAACGAGCTCGATATCAGGAGGACACTTAGGAGAACGGAGGCGGGAGCAGAGACACAGTATCTGTCATGATTACAGCTGTCCAAGTGCTGTAACTACCTGAGGAGAAGTCTGTTTATACCTTCATGTAAGAGTTGCTACTGATTATATAGTGCACCCAAGTAAAACAAAATGGCATATGGTTTCCTTATTCTGGAAGCTGTCAAATCAAAATCAAATCTTATCAAATCTCAAATTTTATTGGTCACGTAAACATATTTAGCAGATGTTATTGCGGGTGTAGTGAAATGCTTGTGTTCCTAGCTCCAACAGTGCACTAGTATCAAACAATACACAACAATGCACAAAAAATCTGAAAGTAAAAGAATGGAATTTAGAAATATAGAAATATAAACGCAACATGTAAAGTAAAGTATTGGTCCCATGTTTCATAATTTAAATAAAAGATAGAAGGTATTTTCCATACACAAGTACAGCTTATGTGTCTCAATTTTGTGCACAAATCTGTTTCCATCCCTGTTAGTGAGCATTTCTCCTTTGCCAAGCTAATCCATCCACCTGACAGGTGTGGCATATCAAGTAGCTGATTAAACAGCATGATCATTACACAGGTGCAATAAAAGCCACTCTAAAATGTGCAGTTTTGTCACACAACACAATGCCACAGATGTCTCATGTTTTAAAGGAGTTCGCAATTGGCATGCTGACTGCAGGAATGTCCACCAGAGCTGTTGCCAGAGAATGAAATGTTGAAACGTTGTTTTAAAGAATTTGGCAGTAGATCCATTAGCGTCACAACCACAGACCACGTGTATGGCGTCGTGTGGGCAAGCGGTTTGCTGATGTCAACATTGGGAACAGAGTGCCCCATGGTGGCGATGGGGTTATGTTATGGGCAGGCATAAGCAATAGACAACAAACACAATTGCATTTTATCAATGACAATTTGAATGCACAAAAATACTGTGACGAGATCCTAAGGCCCATTGTAATGCCCATTTTGTAAAGATATCTGTGACCAACAGATGCATATCTGTATTCCCAGTCAAGTGAAATCCATAGATTAGGGCATAATGAATTTGATTTCCTCATGTGAACTGTAACTCAGTAAAATCAATGAAATTATTGCATGTTGTGTTTATATTTTTGTTCAGTGTATATATATATATATATATATATATATATATATATATATATATGTGATGAGATGTATTGACAGTATGGACAGTATATGGATAGAATATGTAGTATATCTAAAGAATAGTATATATAGAGCAATAGTTAAATAGGATAGGCCTTGACTAGAATACAGTATATACATATAAAGTGGGTAAAACAGTATGTAAACATTACGTAAAGTGACCAGTATTCAATGACTACGTACAGTGGCTTGCGAAAGTATTCACCCCCTTGGCATTTTTCCGATTTTGTTGCCTTACAACCTGGAATTAAAATAGATTTTTGGGGGGTTTGTTTCATTTGATTTACACAGCATGCCTACCACTTTGAAGATGTAAAATATGTTTTTTTGTAAAACAAACAAGAAAACTTGAGCGTGCATAACTATTCACCCCAAACCCCCCCCCCCCCCCCCCCCCCCCCCAAGGTCAATACTTTGTAGCGTCACCTTTTATAGCAATTTCAGCTGCATGTCTCTTGGGGTATGTCTCTATAAGCTTGGCACAACTAGCCACTGGGATTTTTGCCCATTCTTCAAGGCAAAACTGCTCCAGCTCCTTCAAGTTGGATGGGTTCCGCTGGTGTACAGCAAACTTCAAGTCATACCACAGATTCTCAATTGGATTGAGGTCTGGGCTTTGACTAGGCCATTCCAAGACATTTAAATGTTTCCCCTTAAACCACTCGAGTTTTGCTTTAGTCATTGTCCTGCTGGAAGATGAACCTCCGTCCCAGTCTCAAATCTCTGGAAGACTGAAAGAGGTTTCCCTCAAGAATTTCCCTGGATTTAGCGCCATCCATAATTTCTTCAATTCTGACCAGTTTCCCAGTCCCACAACATGATGCTGCCACCACCATGCTTCACTGTGGGGATAGGGTTCTCGGGGTGATGAGAGGTGTTGGGTTTGCGCCAGACATAGCATTTTCCTTGATGACCAAAAAGCTACATTTTTGTCTCATCTGACCAGAGTACCTTCTTCCACATGTTTGGGGAGTCTCCTACATGTCTTTTGGCGACCACCAAACGGGTTTGCTTATTTTTTTCTTTAAGCAATGGCTTTTATCTAGCCACTCTTCCGTAAAGCCCAGATCTGTGGAGTGTACGGCTTAAAGTGGTCCTATGGACAGATACTCCAATCTCCGCTGTGGAGCTTTGCAGCTCCTTCAGGGTTATCTTTGGTCTCTTTGTTGCCTCTCTGATTAATGCCCTCCTTGCCTGGTCTGTGCGTTTTGGTGGGCGGCCCTCTCTTGGCAGGTTTGTTGTGGTGCCAAATTCTTTCAATTTTTCAATAATGGATTTAATGGTGCTCTGTGGGATGTTCAAAGTTTTGGATATTTGTTTAGAACCCAACCCTGATCTGTACTTCTCCACAACTTTGCCCCTGACCTGTTTGGAGAGCTCCTTGGTCTTCATGGTGCCGCTTGCTTGATAGTGCCCCTTGCTTAGTGGTGTTGCAGACTCTGGGGCCTTTCAGAACAGGTGTGTATATATACTGAATTCATGTGACAGATCACGTGACACTTAGATTGCACACAGGTGCAATTTATTTAACTAATTATGTGACTTCTGAAGCTAATTGGTTGCACCAGATCTTATTTAGGGGCTTCATTGTAAAGGGGGTGAATACATATGCACGCACCCCACTTTTCTGTTTTTTATTTTTTAGAATTTCACTTCACCAATTTGGACTATTTTGTGTATGTCCATTTCATGAAATCCAAATAAAAATCCATTTAAATTAGAGGTTGTAATGCAACAAAATAGGAAAAACGCAAAGGGGGATGAATACTTTTGCAAGGCACTGTACACAGGGCAGTAGCCTCCAAGGTGCTTTATTAAAGTCCCCAGCTACAATAAATGCAGCCTCAGGATATGTGGTTTCCAACACATAGTCCAGTGTAGTTCCTTGAGAGCCGTCATGGTATCAGCTTGAGGGGGAATATACACGGCTGTGACGATGCCCGAAAAGAATTATCTCGGGAGGTAATGCAGTCAGCATTTGATTGTGAGGTATTCTAGGTTGGGTGAACAAAAGGAATTGAGTTCCTTTACGTTACCACACTCACATCATGTGTAGTTTATCATGAAATATACACTTTCTTTTATTATATACAAGTTATTTATTCCTGTCTCTGCGATGTACTGAGAACCCAGCTGACTGTATGGATGGGGACACTATATATTTTTTTCAAGATGGCGCAGATAGACGTGGTCGCCCTATTCCTGGCTCCTAAGCAACTTTACAATATTTTGATATTTTTTGGTGTTATTTCTCACCTTATTAGCTCAGAACGTCCTTTGCATTATTTCAGACAACCGGAAATAACTTTTGGATATTAGAGCGGCGATAACTCACCAGCATTTCCACTTTCCTGAATTGGATCCTTTGTTCGTACCCCCAAGGCAATTCCACTTGTCTATGGACAAGATAAGAGACAGCAATCCATGCTTTGGTTTTGTTTACCTGGCCACTGTCTTCAATCCAAAAATAATGGAACACAATATGCCTGATATTAGCATTTTTGGCATTTCATGTCCATGTCCAGCACATTACCATGGAGGGTATTGTCTGAAGGGTATGAAACACAAGCAAAAGGATGATTCACAAATCAACCACCTGTTCATACTGTGTGCCCTTCAACCACTAATTGACTGATTTCCCACAATGATTTCTCTTTGTGGGAAAATGTGTATTTATGGAAGGACAACAGGATAATTGATAACTCTTGTCTTGTGTTTTCTCTCTCTCTCTGTCTTCCAAGGCACCACCATCCCTCAGTTGCTCAACAGCACATCCAACAACCTGTACCTGAGTTTCAGTTCAGACATCAGTGTGTCTGCTGCTGGCTTCCATCTGGAGTACACAGGTGGTCTGTCATTACATGGCTTTATGATGCGTGGGTATGCGTGCGTATGCGTGCGTGTGTGTGTGTGTGCGTGTGTGCGTGTGTGCGTGTGTGTGTGTGTGTGTGTGTGTGTGTGTGTGTGTGTGTGTGTGTGTGTGTGTGTGTGTGTGTGTGTGTGTGTGTGTGTGTGTGTGTGTGTGTGTGTGTGTGTGTGTGTGTGTGTGCCACATTGTGACAACAACTGACGTGTTTAAATTCTCTTTCCCATTCTCCACAGCTATAGGTCTGGAGTCCTGTCCAGAGCCACAGACCCCCAACTATGGCATCAGGGTTGGAGAGCGCTTCATGGTTGGAGACGTGGTGCTGTTCCAGTGTGAAAAAGGCTACTCTCTGCAGGTAAGAGATCATTCTCTCTGCAGGTAAGAGATCATTCTCTCTGCAGGTAAGAGATCATACTCTCTGCAGGTAAGAGATCATTCTCTCTGCAGGTAAGAGATCATTCTCTCTGCAGGTAAGAGATCATTCTCTCTGCAGGTAAGAGATCATTCTATCTGCAGGTAAGAGATCATTCTCTCTGCAGGTAAGAGATCATTCTCTCTGCAGGTAAGAGATCATTCTCTCTGCAGGTAAGAGATCATTCTGTACCCAGGTAAGAGATCATTCTGTACCCAGGTAAGAGATCATACTCTCTGCATCATACTCTCTGCAGGTAAGAGATCATTCTCTCTACAGGTAAGAGATCATTCTCTCTACAGGTAAGAGATCATTCTCTCTGCAGGTAAGAGATCCTTCTCTCTGCAGGTAAGAGATCATTCTCTCTGCATCATAGTCGCTGCAGGTAAGAGATCATTCTCTCTGCAGGTAATAGATCATTCTCTCTGCAGGTAAGAGATCATTCTATCTGCAGGTAAGAGATCATTCTGTACCCAGGTAAGAGATCATACTCTCTGCATCATTCTCTCCGCAGGTAAGAGATCATTTTCTCTGCAGGTAAGAGATCATGCTCTCTACAGGTAAGAGATCATTCTCTCTGCAGGTATGAGATATTTCTCTCTGCAGGTAAGAGATCATTCTCTCTGCAGGTAAGATATACTCTCTGCAAGTAAGAGATCTTTCTGTCTGCAGGTAAGAGATCTTTCTCTCTGCAGGTAAGAGATATTTCTCTCTGCAGGTAAGAGATCATTCTCTCTGCAGGAAAGAGATCATTCCATCTTTAACTTCATTAATTAAAACCCATTCTCATGAATGGATAACACTAGAGATCCTTTCAGTCTCCACATATTTGGGAAATTCTGAATTATTATATTTTTTGCTCTAGTGTGCTCTAGTGTGCTTTAGTTTGCTCTAGTGTGGAATTATCTGCAGAGTTCACTGCAGTTACATGTGCTGGTGCCATTCAGGCAGTTTCCATGATTGATTGAGGACCTTTATGTAGTTGAATGTGGTTGTTTTTATTAAATATGTTGATTTTGTTATTGTGTGCTGAATTCTATTGTTTGATAAACATATATGTGTATTATTTATGAAGCTGTTTTTATTGTAATGTATACAGGGCTCTTGTAAAGTAGATGATTATCTCAATGTGACTCCCTTTTTAAATAAAGTTATATAAAATAAATAAATACATCTCTATATCAATTTTTGTTTTACTCCTTAGCTCTATCTATCTATATCTCTATATTTTATCCATACCTCTATCTATCTATCTATCTATATCTCTATATTTTATCCATACCTCTATCGATCTATATCTCTATATTTTATCCATACCTCTGTCTATCTATCTATCTATATCTCTATATTTTATCCATACCTCTATCGATCTATATCTCTATATTTTATCCATACCTCTGTCTATCTATCTATCTATATCTCTATATTTTATCCATACCTCTATCTATCTATATCTCTGTATTTTAATCCATATCTCTATCTATATCTATATTTTTCTATATTTTTCTCCATATCTATCTCTGTTCATTTGATCTAATATCTCTGTCTGTTTATCTTAGTCGCTATTTTAAATGTTGTTCAATGTTCTAATGTCCCAAAGCATCGATTACTAGGGAATATGCGACATAACAACATAATGCTTGTTTATTAATGCCTATTTTTCTTCACCAGGGTAATGCCCATATAACCTGTATGCCAGGACCAGTCCGGAGATGGAACTACCCAGTCCCACTCTGTCTTGGTATGTTGATAACATTGCTGTGACATCAGTATGTATAAACCTCTCATAGAGAATTGCAATGAGTTCAGTTACTCTGTAATGTAAATGTGTGACTGTCAACATTTTCAGAGTTGGCTGTTGGTCTCGGGGACAACTGTTTCATCTCAGGTCAGCTGTATATCCCGAACAACCAAAGCTGATATTTGACAGTCCACCTGTTTACAGACATTTTTTTATGAAAAATGTCCCCAAATGAACTGCCAGTGCACGCATCTAAAAATATTGCAAAAAATGATTTTTTTTTAAATATATGTATGTATGTATGTGTGTGTATATATATGTATATATATGTGTGTAAAACTTTTCTAAAATACTTTTTATATATATATATGTAAAACTTTTCTAAAATACTTTTTTGCAATACTTTTTAGATGTGGGCCCTGGCAGTTCATTTGGGGACATTTTTCATAAAAAAATGTATGTTTTACACATATATCATGCACATATATCATGCATATATATATATATATATATATATATATATATGTGTGTAAATATACACTGTAAATATACAGTTGAAGTCGGAAGTTTACATACACTTAGGTTGGAGTCATTAAAACTCATTTTTCAACCACTCCACAAATTTCTTGTTAACAAACTATAGTTTTGGCAAGTCGGTTAGGACATCTACTTTGTGCATGACACAAGTACTTTTTACAACAATTGTTTACAGACAGATTATTTCACTTGTAATTCACTGTATCACAATTCCAGTGGGTCAGAAGTTTACATACACTAAGTTGAATGTGCCTTTAAACAGCTTGGAAAATTCTAGAAAAGGATGTCATGGCTTTAGAAGCTTCTGATAGGCTAATTGACATAATTTGGGTCAATTGGAGGTGTACCTGTGGATGTATTTCAAGGCCTACCTTCAAACTCAGTGCCTCTTTGCTTGACATCATGGGAAAATCTAAAGAAATCAGCCAAGACCTCAGAAAAAAAATCTGGTTCATCCTTGGGAGCAATTTCCAAACACCTGAAGGTACCACATTCATCTGTACAAACAATAGTACCCAAGTATAAACACCATGGGACCACGCAGCTGTCATACCGCTCAGGAAGGAGACGCGTTCTGTCTCCTAGAGATGAACGTACTTTGGTGCGAAAAGTGCAAGTCAATCCCAGAACAACAGCAAAGGACCTTGTGAAGATGCTGGATGAAACAGGTACAAAAGTATCTATATTCACAGTCAACTCAACTCTTTATTACCAGTCGGCTCAACTCTTTATTCACAGTCGGCTCAACTCTTTATTACCAGTCGACTTAACTCTTTATTCACAGTCGACTCAACTCTTTATTCACAGTCGACTCAACTCTTTATTTACAGTCGACTCAACTTTTATTTACAGTCGACTCAACTCTTTATTTACAGTCGACTCAACTCTTTATTTACAGTCGGCTCAACTTTTATTTACAGTCGACTCAACTCTTTATTCACAGTCGACTCAACTCTTTATTTACAGTCGACTCAACTCTTTATTCACAGTCGACTCAACTCTTTATTTACAGTCGACTCAACTCTTTATTACCAGTCGGCTCAACTCTTTATTCACAGTCGACTCAACTCTTTATTACCAGTCGACTCAACTCTTTATTTACAGTCGACTCAACTCTTTATTTACAGTCGACTCAACTCTTTATTACCAGTCGGCTCAACTCTTTATTTACAGTCGACTCAACTCTTTATTACCAGTCGGCTCAACTCTTTATTACCAGTCGACTCAACTCTTTATTACCAGTCGGCTCAACTCTTTATTTACAGTCGACTTAACTCTTTATTTACAGTCGGCTCAACTCTTTATTTACAGTCGGCTCAACTCTTTATTTACAGTCGGCTCAACTCTTTATTTACAGTCGGCTCAACTCACCTATAACCTTTCACGTCGGATGGGTTTAAACAGTTTTTGACGTTGTTTAATCTTGCCCGTAATCGTTTAATCTTAATTTTATTCTCACTTTATTTAACATAATTACCTTTTTTTCTGACACACAATAGTTGTAAAGAAGAGACAATAACTTGGACTCTCCTAAGTGGTGGGAAAAAATGTCTACGTCTGTGGAGCCACATTTTCTGAAAGATCCCAAATCATTGAGTTTTTGTACTTTTGCTTTCTAAAGCTCTCACACCATAACTAAAGGTAGGGAGCAGGTTTGTGCCTTTTAGCACACAAAAGGCTATTCTTTTCACTTAAAGGGGAAATATGCAGAAATCGCGCCACCATTTCCTGGTTGCTAAAATTCTATTAGTGCTCCTAATTTAAGTTTATGTGACACAACAAACCCTAGAGTAAAGAATTGTTGTACCATCTAAACCGCTGTTTGAAGCTGGTCTACAAAACCGAAAGTAAAAGACGCAAAAACTAAGCTGAAGAAAGGGAAGAGTAGAAATAGTGCAAATGGAACATATTTACCACTTCTTAGACTTGTGTTCAATGAGAATGACAGATCTATAACTATGTGAATTTGGTCAGGTCACCCAAAAAGTTATGTATTGCAGCTTTAACAAGGCCTGTGTTACCATTTCAATAGGTGATTCTTTATCCAGGATCAAAGCTGAGGATACCGATACCTCTCCTTCTGACTCAATGATAGGGAGCCTATTTAACACAAGTAATGCAACGAGACATGGGGTAGATAAAGTATTCATACATTTGAACTGTTAGTGTGTCTGTCACGATCACAGGAGCTGCTCTATCCTGCCAATCTGTATCAAAGATTTATTTGTAAATATATTGCAGTTTAAGACTTACCTCACACTGGCTGACCTGCTTAGAGAGAAAGAGGCTATGCTAGTACACACTGAGAAAAAAAGGGGTTCTTCGGATGTCCCCATAGGAGAACACTTTTTTGTTCCAGGTAGAACTCTTTTGGGTTCTATGTAGAACATTCTTTGGAAAGGGTTCTACATGCCACTCAAAAGGGTTCTACCTGGAACCAAAAAGGGTTCTTCAAAGGGTTCTCCTGTGGGGACAGCCGAAGAACGCATTTGAAACTCTTTTAGGTTCCTTTTTTTCTAAGAGTGTACCTGTAAAGGAGTGAGTTGATCTGAAGCACTGATGCTACAATACACAGTTGGAAAGGAAAGGATGTCAATACTAATGTACTAATCTAGCACAGCTGGTGGCGTCCATACCCATTCATAATGTCTAGAGGTGTAAATCAAGACAAACCTTTCTGCTTTTATAAGGCTGCAGCTATAGATACACATAAGAACATGAAATAATTTAAGTTTAAAATGTTTGTCTCTGATGGACTAATAAAGTAGTTATTTTATTATACTCTACTCTAGTCTAAAAAATAGAATTCTATTTGTATGTTATTCTATGATTCATTCTTTAACCTGTCTGAGTGGGATTGTCTCCACAGCCCAGTGTGGTGTGTCCATGACTGATGTCAGTGGTGTCATCCTGAGCCCTGGATTCCCTGGAAACTACCCCAGTGGATTAGACTGCACCTGGACTGTCATACTACCCATCGGCTTCGGTACGGGAAAACACTGACAGTCATTGTGGCTAAGCACACACACGCACACACACACACTGTCAAACTACCTATTGGCTTTGGTACATCACCTCGCTGCCGCCGTGGACAAGCCACAGACGCACATTGTCATACAAGGAAGTGTATGTCTTTTTTCAGTTAAAACACAGCTAGTGGGGAAGTGGCCCTAGATATAGCAGTGAAGTGTCAGACTCATGTATGTTAGGAGCTGTTGAAGGAATTATGCTAGGCATAAAGAGCAGAGACATGGAACCAGGGAACACCAACAGTGATGTAAATGCTTAAACAGTCTTCCAGTCAACTGAGAACAGCATCATGGTTTACAAGCAGTAGGCTAAGTACATAGAATACACTCTTAGAAAAAAGGATTCCAAAAGGATTCTTTGCTGTCCCCATCTTTGCTGTCCAGATAGAACTCTTTAGGCTTCAATACAGAACCTTCTGTGGAAAGGGTTCTACATGGAACTCAAAAGGGTTCTACCTGGAACCAAAAAGGGTTCTTCAAAGGGTTCTCCTGTGGGGACAGTTGAAAAACCCTTTAACGCTAATGCACTAGGGTCCAAATGTAGGGGTAATGATGTTTGATTTATAGGCCTAAATAGCACAGGCATGGAAACACTTTAGATAAAAACGTCTGCTAAATGACATATATCATTATTATTAACCTCATTACCGGTACATCATTCTCCTTTACAGTAGCTTGAATATATTATGACATCTAGTTGCTCCTCTCCTTTGCAACTCTTCTTATGTACCAATGAGCATCTGCTCTCAGTCAACTAACCTGTAATCTCTTGTGATGGTTGTTGTGGTAGAGGTACAGTGTTCTGCTTCAGTTGGTTCTGGGATTAACCCACCTTCTAAAGTAATGGGTAGATGAGTAAGATCATGGTCTATTCTTTATTACAGAAACTCATGGACTGACCAGTGTGTTTTTAATCCACCTGTTGTTTTTTTCAGGAATCCACCTGCAGTTCCTCAATTTTTCCACGGAGGCAATCCATGACTACCTGGAGATTCGGAGTGGAACGCTGGAGACGGGCACAGTGATTGACAGGTTCAGTGGACCACAGGTCCCCAAGTCCCTGTTCAGCACCACCCACCAGACCAGCCTCTTCTTCCATAGTGACTACTCCCAGAACAAGCCGGGTTTCCAGATCACTTACCAGGGTGAGTTTGTTTGTTTTGAAAAAAATGAATAAAAAATTATTGAACAGATAGATAGAAAGAGGATGACACTGGGAAAAATAGAGGTTGTGTCATAGGACCGTAGGCCGGATTCGAACCTATGCCGACACTGTAGACTACAGAGTTAGTCAGTAGAATGTGTGGGAGAGGAGAACTCAAAAAGGACTTGTGATTTCACTCAACTCAATTAAATTTAATTTTATTTGTCGTAATGTTAGCCTGGGCAATCTCTTTCAGTATCCTAGATATGATGTCTACATAAAACAGTTTTATATATTCGTTTTCATGTTTGTGTCATTTTCTTTTGTATTTTCAGCCAATATTTATTTCAATTATCGGCTACTTCCTGATTTTCAGCCTATCAGCTACAGAGTTGTCCCGACCCTCGTCCTTTTCGTAACGGCATCGTGATCGGCAGTGACTTCAGTGTGGGCCTCACTGTGTCCTTCGAGTGTCTGCCTGGCTACTCCCTCATCGGAGACGCCTCTCTCACCTGTCTGCACGGAATCAGCCGTAACTGGAACCACCCGGTACCACGCTGTGAAGGTATAACTATGGACAGAGGAATAGATATGATCTGTATGGTAGCGTATTGATGTTGCACCTAGAGGGCAGCAGTGGGCGTTACATGGACCTTAACATCCACTACTACAACTGAATCTCCTACTACTCCACTGCTATCACTATTAGACTGCTGTAGTAATATAACATATTACTAAGAAGTGGACATTACCATGACTTTTACTGCTGCGTCTTGTTGCTCATTCAGTGTAGCCTGGAAAGACCTCTAACCTGACCATATCTTCCCTCTCCTCTGTAGCACTGTGTGGTGGTAACATCACCTAACCTGACCACATCTTCTCTGTAGCACTGTGTGGTGGTAACATCACCTAACCTGACCACATCTTCTCTGTAGCACTGTGTGGTGGTAACATCACCTATCCTGACCACATCTTCCCTCTCCTCTGTAGCACTGTGTGGTGGTAACATCACCTATCCTGACCACATCTTCTCTGTAGCACTGTGTGGTGGTAACATCACCTAACCTGACCACATCTTCTCTGTAGCACTGTGTGGTGGTAACATCACCTAACCTGACCACATCTTCTCTGTAGCACTGTGTGGTGGTAACATCACCTAACCTGACCACATCTTCTCTGTAGCACTGTGTGGTGGTAACATCACCTATCCTGACCACATCTTCCCTCTCCTCTGTAGCACTGTGTGGTGGTAACATCACCTAACCTGACCACATCTTCTCTGTAGCACTGTGTGGTGGTAACATCACCTATCCTGACCACATCTTCTCTGTAGCACTGTGTGGTGGTAACATCACCTAACCTGACCACATCTTCTCTGTAGCACTGTGTGGTGGTAACATCACCTAACCTGACCACATCTTCTCTGTAGCACTGTGTGGTGGTAACATCACCTAACCTGACCACATCTTCTCTGTAGCACTGTGTGGTGGTAACATCACCTAACCTGACCACATCTTCTCTGTAGCACTGTGTGGTGGTAACATCACCTAACCTGACCACATCTTCTCTGTAGCACTGTGTGGTGGTAACATCACCTATCCTGACCACATCTTCCCTCTCCTCTGTAGCACTGTGTGGTGGTAACATCACCTAACCTGACCACATCTTCTCTGTAGCACTGTGTGGTGGTAACATCACCTCCATGAATGGGACCATCTACTCCCCCGGCCACCCCGAGGAGTACCCCAACTTCCAGGACTGTGTGTGGAGTGTGAGGGTTCCCCCTGGCAACGGGATCTACATCAACTTTACCGTGCTCAGCACTGAACCAATCTATGACTACATCACTGTGTGGTAAGAACCTATTGACCTCTTAATGAACAGCTATAGAGTTAGATTACACTATAATATATATATATATATCACCTTCACCATGGTCAGTACAGAACCCATCTGTTGCTACATCACTGTGTGGTAAGATCCTACTGTCACGGCTGTCTGAAGAATGGGACCAAAGCGCAGCATGTGTATCGTTCCACATTTTATTATAACTGTGAAACTATGCAAGACATACAAATAAACTAATGAACAAAACAACAAACCGTGACAAAGAGGTGCAACATACACTTACTCAAAATAACCTCCCACTAAACCTAGTGGGAAAAACAACAACTTAAATATGATCCCCAATTAGAGACAACGATGACCAGCTGCCTCTAATTGGAGATCATCCCAAAAAAATACAACATAGAAATACAAAAATTAGAACCCAACATAGAAATACATAAACTAGACAAAACCCCAACATAGAAAAAAAAACTAGAACCAACATAGACATCAATAAACTAGACAAAACCCCCAACATAGAAAAAAAACTAGAACCAACATAGACATAAATAAACTAGACAAAACCCTCTGTTACACCCTGACCTACTCTACCATAGAAAAATAAATGCTTTCTATGGTCAGGACGTGACACCTACAGTGCATTCGGAAAGTATTCAGACCCCTTTACTATTCAGACAACCTTATTCTAAAATTGATTAAATACATTTTTTTCCCTCATAAATCTACACACAATACCCGATAATGACAAAGCGAAAACAGGTTTTTAGAATTTTTTGCGCATTTATTCAAAATAAAAAACAGAAATACCTTATTTCCATAATTTATGCACGACACACATCTCTCCCTAAACCGCTCAATAGTGCTTTAATACAGTAACAATTTTTTGTTGTTGCTATTTATCCCTTTTACACAGTTAAATATGTATTTCTCTACTAGCAGGAATGGTGCAATATTAATCCCTCACCAACTGAATTCCTGCCTTTTATCCCAAATGGCGACTGACTCTTACAGCCCTCTGAGTGGGCAAAGTTAGAGTGCCACAACACGGAACTGCAGCAACCCAACAGGATACAAACAATGTTAATTAATGCAGGAGGACTGGGGGAGTTTGACCAATCAAGTTGAAGTGAAGATTTTTTCCAGATCCATTTCTAAATCCAGTGTCAACAGCAGCTGGGTTAATGAAGAGCTTCCTCACACTTCCTCTATTCACCTATAGTAGCTCCTCTGTTCATTTACCTTGGTTGGAAGGCCGGGTAGAAAAACTAGGCTATTATTCTCCTTCCCACTCACCTCTTCCCACTCACCTCTTACACAGCAACTAAGGGGTTTATTGTAGTAAATTGATGTAAATTGTGTCATGTTGTACATAATAATTACTTTTTAGTTAGTTTCAATGAAATTAGACTTTTGTTGCAATACCCATGAGGAGATAACAAGAAATTATGTAAAAACACGATAGTCAATTAGCCTAGCCAACTATAGTAGAGCTAACCCTTGACTTTACGTGTTGCATGCTTAATTAGTAGAATTATTACTAAAACCTGTTTTGGCAGAAACCTTCGGTATGGTAAAGGTTTTCCATATTGTGTTGTTGTTTTAAAACGTAAAAGTAATTATACATTTGTGGAAAAAAGCCCAGTGTGTTCCCCAGTGCTCTCAAACCTCTCTTCCAAACTGTTCTTTCTTAATTGGATGCATCCTTTCTGTGGTTTCTGTGGTTACCATAGCTACTGCTATTCTCACTATTGATAAAACAGAACTTTGTCTTCTGGTTGGTTTGAGAGAGATTTGAACTGTTCACCCCCTTTCACTCTCTCTCTCCATCTGGTTCCCTCCATCACTCCATCCCTACTCCGTCCCTTCATTAAACTAACTGACCAACAGTGAAATAACACTCACAGTTAGTCCATTTAAATGCATAGAGTATGATAAACGTACTCAGACTTTTAATCTCTCCCTGTGAACGGTAAAGAGGAAATGTAATGCAGTAATGCAGTCGCCAAAAGGCAAGTTCTTCATGTATCCCATAGATCCAGTCAAAGGCATCTTGATGTTTTAAAGAGAGCGGCTTTCTGAGTAATTGTCTTCCCCAGCACTCTGACACCCCTGTTGTGGAGGGGGATGAGAGAAGGAGGAGAAAGAGAGAGCGTAATGGATGGAATATATTAATTCTATGTCCTCCATCCATGCGCACACAAATAATAAGTCCCTCCTTTGTACCCCCGCATGTTTAAATAATGCATTTTTTGGGTCCCCCCCACACGGCTCTCTTTCAGTTTCTCATAGTATGTATTTATGTTGCTGACTGCGGCAGGCTGCCAGCGCTTCAATCTGTTCTCAGCGCTGTGAGATGTCATGCTGGCTTCAAACCCACGCAAACACACACTTGATACTTTCGCACACACTCACACACTCACGTACGCACTAATGCAAAGAGACAATCACTCAAGCACTCTCTCTCTTTCTCTCACACAGACACACAAACACACACACACACACACCGTGCTCCCGAAAAATCCCAGGTGTCAGAGATTAGCCAGATTAATAAAACAGCTTCTCTGCTTGTTCGCTAGGACTGCTCTGACCCACTAAGCACCATTAAACACTCCCCCTTCTCACATTCACGCATTCATTTATCTTTGACTGGCTCCAGATTTGACCCATGGGGGTGGTCTGCTCTTTGGCTGTCACGATCACCGAGATGTAACCCTCCTCCTGCCCCTGTCTCTTAATTGGGTAGATAGTTTGATATCTGGGGTACCTTTCTACATTTTAAAACCAAGTCTCTGTAATGAGCACCTTTATGCTGTGGCTTATCCAAAAATGAAGTTTGTAAAAGAGATGCTTTAATCGTCTCTTTCTGGAAGGAATACTGTAGATCAGTGATGGGTTATGTATCCATGCCTGATGTCAATAATTGGCTGCTCTCTACAATACATTGACGTGGGAAATGTTAATTAAAAATGACCGCAAAAGTTTTCCATTGGGCTTCTTTCAAAGATATGTCTGTATTGGTCAATGTCTTGTCTTCATTGTCTATTGACAATGTCCATCACCTGCCCATGGAGAGGGAGTTGTCATTGATTTTTGGTGTGTATGTTGTGTTGTGTTTTGTGTGTGTGTGTGTCTACAGGGATGGTCCGGACCAGAGCTCCCCCCAGATTGGTCAGTTCAGTGGGAACACAGCACTGGAGTCTGTCTACAGCACATCCAACCAGATCCTCATTAAGTTCCACAGCGACTTCAGCGGCAGTGGATTCTTCGTGCTCAGTTACCATGGTGAGCACTACATCAGAGAGACAGGTTGGGAGAGAGAAATATAAAAAACGGTAGAGAGAGAAAGATGGAAAACAAATGTGATAAAGAAGGAGGAGAGGGAGAGAGAGGGGTAAAGAAAGAAAGAGGAGGTGAGTGAGAGGTAGAGATAATGAGTGAGATGTAGAGATAGTGAGTGAGAGGTAGAGATAGTGAGTGAGAGGTAGAGATAATGAGTGAGATGTAGAGATAGTGAGTGAGAGGTAGAGATAGTGAGTGAGAGGTAGAGATAGTGAGTGAGATGTAGAGATAGTGAGTGAGACGTAGAGATAGTGAGTGAGATGTAGAGATAGTGAGTGAGAGGTAGAGATAATGAGTGAGAGGTAGCGATAATGAGTGAGAGGTAGAGATAGAGAGTGAGAGGTAGAGATAATGAGTGAGCTGTAGAGATAGTGAGTGAGAGGTAGAGATAGTGAGTGAGAGGTAGAGATAGAGAGTGAGAGGTAGAGATAATGAGTGAGCTGTAGAGATAGTGAGTGAGAGGTAGAGATAGAGAGTGAGAGGTAGAGAGTGAGAGGTAGAGATAGAGAGTGAGAGGTAGAGATAGTGAGTGAGAGGTAGAGATAGTGAGTGAGAGGTAGAGATAGAGAGTGAGAGGTAGAGATAGTGAGTGAGAGGTAGAGATAATGAGTGAGAGGTAGAGATAATGAGTGAGCTGTAGAGATAGTGAGTGAGAGGTAGAGATAGAGAGTGAGAGATACAGAGTGAGAGGTAGAGATAGAGAGTGAGAGGTAGAGATAATGAGTGAGAGGTAGAGATAGTGAGTGAGAGGTAGAGATAGAGAGTGAGAGGTAGAGATAATGAGTGAGCTGTAGAGATAGAGAGTGAGAGGTAGAGATAATGAGTGAGCTGTAGAGATAGTGAGTGAGAGGTAGAGATAGAGAGTGAGAGGTAGAGATAATGAGTGAGCTGTAGAGATAGTGAGTGAGAGGTAGAGATAGTGAGTGAGAGGTAGAGATAGAGAGTGAGAGATAGAGAGTGAGAGGTAGAGATAGTGAGTGAGAGGTAGAGATAGTGAGTGAGAGGTAGAGATAGAGAGTGAGAGGTAGAGATAGTGAGCGAGAGGTAGAGATAGTGAGTGAGAGGTAGAGATAGTGAGCGAGAGGTAGAGATAGAGAGTGAGAGGTAGAGATAGTGAGTGAGAGGTAGAGATAATGAGTGAGAGGTAGAGATAGAGATAGTGAAAGGTAGAGTGAGAGGTAGAGATAGTGAGTGAGAGGTAGAGATAGTGAGTGAGAGGTAGAGATAGTGAGTGAGAGGTAGAGATAGAGAGTGAGAGGTAGAGATAGTGAGCGAGAGGTAGAGATAGTGAGCGAGAGGTAGAGATAGTGAGCGAGAGGTAGAGATAGAGAGTGAGAGGTAGAGATAGTGAGTGAGAGGTAGAGATAGAGATAGTGAAAGGTAGAGTGAGAGGTAGCGATAGTGAGAGGTAGAGTGAGAGGTAGAGTGAGAGGTAGAGAGTGAGAGGTAGAGATAGAGAGTGAGAGATGTAGAGAGTGAGAGATGTAGAGATAGAGAGTGAGAGATGTAGAGAGTGAGAGATGTAGAGAGTGAGAGGTAGAGAGTGAGAGATAGAGATAGTAAATGAGAGGTAGAGATAGCGAGTGAGAGGTAGAGATAGAGAGGAGAGAACAAAGCCAGAGGAAAAGGAATAGAGATCAATGGTCTGATAGGCAGCGGAGTGAAGCTCCTAGTCCTCCTCCCTCTCCTCCTACTCTTTCTCCTCCGACCCTTCCTTCTCCCTCTCCTACTACTCTTCCTCCTCCCTCTCCTCCAACTCTTCCTCCTCCCTCACCTCCTTCTCCTCATCTTCTTCCTCCTCTTCCCTCCTCTTTCTCTTCCTCCCTTTCCTCCTCCACCTCATCTTCCTCTTCTTCCTCCTTTTTTACCTCTTCCTCCTCTTCCTCATCTTCCCTTTCTTCCTCCTCCCTCTCATCCTCCTCCTTTTCTTCTCGACCCGCTCCTCCTCTTCCTCCTCCCATTCCTCTTTCTCGTCCTCCTCTTTCTCGTCCTCCTCTTTCTCGTCCTCCTCCCTCTTCTCCTCTTCCTCCCTCTATTCTTCCTCCACCTCCTCCTCTTCCCTCTTCCCCTCATGCTCCCTGCCTGCATAGGGTCTCTGACACACATGGCAGCTAGCATTCATTATTGGCTCAGCTCATTTTCATAGTCAATTTAATCTTGGCTTATTGCGCTTCGATGCCTCTCTCCCATCTGACTGTCTTGGTATTGAATCAGTGAAGGGACATGGCTCTATACACCTGTGTCACATTGATTATTGGCTACAGGGTGCGCTCTGAGAAATTAGCTCTTGCCCAAATATATTTTTTCTATACTGACATCCAGACACATACAGCCTCTTCACACTGCTAATGACACACAAGGCTGCTCTTACACTGATTGTTGACACGGTGCTACTGGAAAAAACAGATAAAGTATCCCAATAGCAAGGCCCATGTCATTCTGCTACAGCCAGCACTTATGATTTTAGTACAAGTGCTTATTGATCCTGGCCTGTATCAAACGTCTCTCACTGTTAACCAGTCTGTCTCGATTGTGGCCGGTGGGGGGGCTTACGAGGTACTCCAATCACTTTACTGTAGCAGTCTTAACTGCTAAACCAACACTTTAGTTTTAGCTCCGCACAAATGGATTATGGGTAAACTACAGGCTTGGACATTGATATAGTATGGATTGATAAGCCACAATCACAGTTGGTTGATTAGAGTTATTAAAATGTTTTTAATTTGTCTGTCAGATGTTCAAAAGGTAGCAAATAACTATTTTATCAATCATGTTATTATTATCCTTATTAATAATCTGTACATCCATCCCTGCAGTCAAATGAGGAGAGCTGGTCTGTCTGTTGAAGCTTGCTGCTCCTACAGTGCCTTGCAAAAGTATTCATCCCCCTTTGCCTTTTTCCTATTTTGTTGCATTACAACCTCTAATTTAAATGGATTTTTATTTGGATTTCATGTAATGGACATACACAAAATAGTCCA
The DNA here is from genome assembly GCF_901001165.1 of Salmo trutta. Classification (NCBI taxonomy): domain Eukaryota; kingdom Metazoa; phylum Chordata; class Actinopteri; order Salmoniformes; family Salmonidae; genus Salmo; species Salmo trutta. Next base: position 34,192,041 of record NC_042990.1, on the reverse strand, counting down.
AATTGGTGAAGTAAAATGAAAAAAATAACTTGTTTCAAAAAGTTCAAAAAAATATCATACGGAAAAGTGGTGGGTGCATATGTATTCACCCCCTTTGCTATGAAGCCCCTAAATAAGATCTGGTGCAACCAATTAGCTTCAGAAGTCACATAATTAGTCCACCTGTGTGCAATCTAAGTGTCACATGATCTGTCACATGATTTCAGTAGATATACACCTGTTCTGAAAGGCCCCAGAGTCTGCAACACCACTAAGCAAGGGGCACCACCAAGCAAGCGGCACCATGAAGACCAAGGAGCTCCCCAAACAGGTCAGGGGCGAAGTTGTGGAGATGTACAGATCAGGGTTGGGTTCTAAACAAATATCCAAAACTTTGAACATCCCACACAGCACCATTAAATCCATTATTGAAAAATTTTAAGAATATGGCACCACAACAAACCTGCCAAGAGAGGGCCGCCCACCAAAACGCACAGACCAGGCAAGGAGGGCATTAATCAGAGAGGCAACAAAGACACCAAAGATAACCCTGAAGGAGCCGCAAAGCTCCACAGCGGAGATTGGAGCATCTGTCCACACTCCACAGATCTGGGCTTTACGGAAGAGTGGCCAGATAAAAGCCATTGCTTAAAGAAAAAAATAAGCAAACCTGTTTGGTGTTCGCCAAAAGACATGTGGGAGACTCGCCAAACATGTGGAAGAAGGTACTCTGGTTAGATGAGACTTAAATTGTAGCTTTTTGGCCATCAAGGAAAACACTATGTCTGGCGCCTCTCATCACCCCGAGAACACCACACCACAGTGAAGCATGGTGATGGCAGCATGTGGGGATGTTTTTCATTGGCAGGGACTGGGAAACTGGTCAGAATTGAAGGAATGATGGATGGGGCTAAATACAGGGAAATTCTTGAGGGAAACCTGTTCCGTTCTTCTAGAGATTTGAGACTGGGACGGAGGTTCACCTTCCAGCAATACAATGACCCTAAGCATACTGCTAAAGCAACACTCGGGTGGTTTAAGGGGAAACATTTAAATGTCTTGGAATGGCGTAGTCAAAGCCCAGACCTCAATCCAATTGAGGATCTGTGGTATGACTTAAAGATTGCTGTACTCCAGCGGAACCAATCCAACTTGACTGGAGCAGTTTTGCCTTGAAGAATGGGCAAAAATCCCAGTGGCTAGATGTGCCAAGCTTATAGAGACATAACCCAAGAGACTTGGAGCTGTAATGTCTGAAAAAAGTGGCTCTACAAAGTATTGACTTTGGAGAGGGGAATAGTTATGCTGTCACGTTTGTCGCCGTAGAGAGAATGGGACCAAAGCGCAGCGGGTTGCGTGCTCAACATATTTATTTATAAAATAATGCGAACACCACGGAAGAAAACAATAAACAAACTAACGACATGAAACAGTGAAAGCAGGCTCAACAAAAAGCAGTGCTCTCAAACAACTACCCACGAAAAACAAACACACCCTACTATATAGGACTCCCAATCAAAGGCCACTCAACACACCTGCCTTCAATTGAGAGTCCAACCCCAATCAACTAGACATAGAAACACAGACATAGACCAGTGACAAACCCCCATAATACATACATCAACTACCCTCTGCCACGTCCTGACCAAACTACAATAACCAAATATACTCTATACTGGTCAGGACGTGACATATGCACCCTCAAGTTTTCCATTGTTTTGTCTTATTTCTTGTTTGTTTCACACCGAAAAATATTAATTGATACAAACCCCCAAAGAATCAATTTTAATTCCAGGTTGTAAGGCAACAAAATAAGAAAAATGCCAAGGGGGGTGAATACTTTCGCAAGCCACTGTAGCTGCTTCTGCTTAGTTATATGAATGTACTAGACTAGAGATAATACACAGCAATGTTTCTCTATATTTTACTTGGGTTTGGCTTGGGAATTACTCTGTAATGAGTTAAGCTTTGATTCATTTGAAATGGGCCACCGAGTTAGATAGACAACTTTATTTCCCCTTAGTGAACACTCTGCTATGCTGTGAATTAGCCAGGATTTATACAACGCTTATTAAAGATATGAATTTAGTTTATTACATTGTCTTCAACTGTCAAGTAATCAAATTATAGGCTGCAGCCAGTTCATTCATGCAGTTTGCTGTCCAGAATGACAAAATAAGTGTTTTCATGTAGGTCACATCAAAGAGTGGCCAGGGGGGAACTAAATCTATAGAATGTGATTATCACTCCAAATAAGCAACATGCAAAACTGTCACTTTTTCCAATCTAGTTATGAAAGGATTTAAGTTGATAAGTTGCATAGTTATTCAGGACATTATGCAAGCATCATAATATTATAGATACCATTTGTGGGCCAGATCTGATGACTCAATTCCCGGAGCCCACTTGTTTTGACTGGTGATTATCTTCATCGTTCACAGCACATCAACCGGTCAGTCTAGACGTACATCCCACATGAAGGCAATACATAGAGGAAGCAAAGAAACGTTTCCTCTTTAATGTAGCTCTTTTGTTAATTAAAGCCTATCACAGAGTGAAATGTGGAGTCTCTCATGGGGACACAGAAAGTCATTGACTCTGTTCATTCCTTTTGCTTCAATTGGCAATACACACACAAACACAGACACTTATTCACCAAATTCACAGTCACACATAGCCCCTCCCCACCCCCACACACACAGCCCCCCCTCCCCAAGGAGCCTCTAAGAGAATCTTATTAATCAGCTAGCACATTTAACAGAAGCCACATGCTAAGTGGTTCTCGCTACTTCATTTGTGTTATTGTAGCATGGTTGTCTGAAGCCAAAGCCCCCACTTGTCTATTAGACAGGGGTGTATTCATAAGTGCACACAGAAGCAAACTGTAGCAAAATGTTTTGCAAAGGAAAACATTTTGCTAAGAAAATGTGAGGTTTTTTTGGACAAATAAAGGAAGGTGCCCTCCCTGTTTGCCTCTGTTTGTTTCCTAGTGAATAAACCCCTGTTCATGGGAAAGCAAAAGTAGATCTATCTATATACCTGACTGTCTGCTTTAGCCTGGCTGGAGAGCCAGGTGGGTGGGGTTGGCATTTCGGAGACGTTTCTATTGGTTCCCGTTGCACCAGGCAAGCTCAGGCAAACACATCTATTATATTGAATACTAGTAAATGAACCCAGGTCTGGAAGTTAGTTATCTGTCTATCGCTCAGGAGATATCTCCCTCCTGTTCTGTCTGTTCAGGCATTTTTAGAACAATTACACTCTGTTACCAATTAATTAATGATCAATGAATGTCATTGATTTTACCCCCTAGTTTGTGTTGGCATGACCCCGCCAGGTAGCTTGGTAGTGGGTGTAATTTGGATCTGCAGTCCTGAAAGATGTTGGCTGTAAGATTCAATGGAGTAATATTTCTCCTTGCCTACTTCAAAGTGCTACCTTATTTAATCCTGTCATTAGCAGCAGCGATTCCTCAGATCGTGTGTGTGTGTGTGTGTGTGTGTGTGTGTGTGTGTGTGTGTGTGTGTAATATCTCTCCCTGGGCCCAGTTCCGACCGTTGTCACCTTATTTAATCCTGTCATTAGCGCCAGCTAGCAGCGTTCGTTCCCTCATATCGTTAGCAGTGCCTCCGTGCCAGCACAGCACAGCTTGGCCGCTCTGTTGATTCCCAGAAGGTATACCGGGCTTATCTGATGCCCTTAAACACACCGCCGAGATCACATCGCTGCTGAATAAATTGGTATGCAGCCAGGTGCAGGTGGTGTGGAATCTGAATATTATGATTTTTTTCATTTCTGCCTAACCTTTCAAATGTCAGTAGTTTCTCCTCCTCCACAATTCTGATGCTCTTTTGTCCAAACATGAGAAATCAATGGTCTGTGGTAGGGTTGCACATTTTGGGGAATATTCAGAGGTGGAAACTTTCTGTGGGAATTAATGGGAATATATGGGAAATATATACAAATTAATATTAATACCATTTAAATGTAGATGTTTGGATATTGGATATATTTACCATATCATATGGAGATAGAAACATAAACCTTTTACCTTACCATAAGTAGACAAAATTGCAAATTATTAAATCCTTCCAATATAAATAAGTAATTTAAAACATTTTAGTTACAAATTGAACTTTAATTAAATGAGTTGACTCTTCCCATGGGATGATTTCACCGAACAACAAAAGAAAGGGAATATTGAATGATCCATCGCATCTCCCAAAAACGTTTTCAACATACATCTGTAAAATAATAGTCTAGAAACTAAAGCTTTGGTTGTCTTCCTCTCAGGCTTCCATGTCTTCTCCCTGGACCTCCTCAATGTCCACCTCTTGAACATCAGACTGAGGCCTCATCTTCAGTCACTTTCCAACCTTGTTGAGGATGGCTCGTTGTCAGGCTCAAAAAGCCTCAAATTTGCCCGGATGCCAAAATGTTTTCAACCCTGTTTTAGAAACCCTCAGCCTGTTGCGTGCTTTGGTGTGTGTGTTCCCAAACAAGGACCAGTTACGCTCTGAGGTGGCTGATGTTGGTGGGATTTGGAGGATGATGGAGGCAACAGGTGAAAGAGATCCTCAGATCCACAGAGTCCCTTCCACCAGGTGGCTGATGAGATATGTTGGCACGACTGCCATATTGCATCTCCATCCTAAAGCCCTTACTTGGAAGTGTACTTCGCCAGACTGCCAAGAACCTTGCCCTCATCCAGGCCAAGGTGGCGAGACACGGTAGTGATGACACCATAGGCCTTGTTGATCTCTGCACCAGACAGGATGCTCTTGCCAGCATAGTTGGGATCCAACATGTATGCTGCAGCGTGTATGTCTTCAGGCAGAAGTCTTCAGGCTTTTTGATGTATTTCAGAACTGCAGTTTCCTCTGCTTGGAGCAACAGTGAAGTGGGCAGGGCAGTATGGATTTCTTCTCTTACATCTGCAAGCAGAGTCTGAACATCAGACAGGATGGCATTGCCCCCTCAATCCGTGCAATGGCTACTGCTATAGGTATCAAGAGTTTCAGGCTGCTTACCACTCTCTCACAAAATACATCATCCTAACAGGATCTTCTTGATGGAGCTGTCCATATCGGCAGACTGTGATATGGCCATTTCTTGGAGAGACTCCTTCCCCTCCAGGAGACTGTCAAAACAAGATTACCCCAACGTGTGTTGCTGGGCAGCTTCAATGTGGTGCTCTTATTCTTCTCACTTTGCTTGGTAAGGTAGATTGCTGCTATAACTTGATGACCCTTCACATACCTAACCATTTCCTTGGCTCTCTTGTAGAGTGTATCCATTGTTTTCAGTGTCATGATGTCCTTGAGGAGCAGATTCAATGCATGAGCAGCAAAGCCAATGGGTGTGATGTGAGGGTAGGACTCCTCCACTTTAGACCAAGCAGCCTTCATGTTCGCAGCATTGTCTGTCACCAGTGCAAATACCTTCTGTGGTCCAAGGTCATTGATGACTGCCTTCAGCTCATCTGCAATGTAGAGACCGTTGGTTGTGTCTGTTGTCCTTGTGTCTGTGCTCTTGTAGAATACTGGTTGAGGGGTGGAGATGATATAGTTAATTATTCCTTTCCCACAAACATTTGACCACACTTCAGAGACGATTGCAATACAGTCTGCTTTCTCTATGATTTGCTTGACCTTCACTTCAACTCTGTTGAACTCTACATCCAGCAAATGAGTAGATAAAGCATGTCTGGTTGGAGGGGTGTATGCCGGGTGAAGAACATTCAGAAATCTCTTCCAATACACATTGCCTTTGAGCATCAATGGTGAACCAGTTGCATACACAGCCCGAGCAAGACATTCATCAGCATTTCTCTGACTACGTTCCTCCATTGAGTCCAAAAAACTTCTGATTCCAGGAGGACCATGAGCTGTTGCTATCGATAAGGTGTCTGATTCATAATTTTCACCTCAAATAGAAGTAGAGGGACTTTGTCAGAGGTTGCTTGTTGTGAGAGCTGAGTGAACTTTATGCACTTGGCCAGATGATTCTGCATCTTTGTTGCATTCTTCACATATGATTTGGCACAGTATTTGCAAATATACACAGCTTTTCCTTCTACATTACCTGCAGTGAAATGTCTGCACACATCAGATAGTGCCCGTGGCATTTTCCTGTAAAGATTAGAATAAAATGTGTAAAAAAAAAAAATATACAATTCCCTGTACAGATAAATAGTTAAGCAGTTAGATCAAACAACTCCTTTGTAAGATAAATGTTTTAAAATGAAACATGTATGGAAACAGGTGAATTAACCCTCCTCAGTTAGCAGGCTCAGGCAAGCTAAACCCCACATGGTACAGTAGCAAAAACTAACTAGCAGAAATTGTTAACATGTTAGAAATTATTTAAACACACTTTGCCATAGGCTACTATTTACTAGTTAACAAAAAATAATGTATGTCATATAAAATATATTCACCCCACCCAGTATTGTAATCACAATTTACCAGAAAGCATATAGTCATTAGCTCAGACAGTGTAGTAGTGTGGGCTCAATAGCATCTCATTAGTGAAAGATCTTGAGAATCAGCTGTACATGTGATGGAAGAGTGCACTGCACATGTGATGGAAGAATGCACTGTGCATGCAGAGGGTTGAAATTCCATTGAATTGGGGATAGTTTAACCAAAATATGCCACAAGACCTAGAATTGCCTTATGTTATATTGCCTTATTCCACAAAAAAGGTTCACTGTTATAAGCTAACTTTTTTGATGAATTTAAGCAAAATTCCTCAAATTCCAGGACTTAACTTCCCATGGAAAATTTCCGGACAAATTCTGGAAAGTTTCCGACCCTTTGCAACCCTAGTCTGTGGTCTGTGATTTTGCAAGTGGGTCTGCTGTGGCATGGGTGGGAGGATGTGCTTTGCAGTACTGCACTCAAATCATCACAAGTAATAACCAAGGAGACAAAGGCCTCTGGTCAAAAGTAGTGCACTATATATGGAAAAGGGTGCCATTTTGGGACTTAGACAGAGATAATATATATATATACAGTACCAGTCAAAAATTCAAGGCTTTTTCTTTATTTTTACTATGTTCTACATTATAGAATAATAGTGAAGACATCAAAACTATGAAATAACACATATGGAATCATGTAGTAACCAAAAAGGTGTTAACACAAATCAACATATATTTAATATTTTTGATTCTACAAAGTAGCCACCATTTTCCTTGATGACAGCTTTGCACACTCTTGGCATTCTCTCAACCAGCTTCACAAGGAATGCTTTTCCAACAGTCTTGTAGGAGTTCCCACATATGCTGAGCACTTGTTGGTTGCTTTTCCTTCACTCTGCGATCCAACTCATCCCAAACCATCGCAGTTGGGTTGAGGTCGGGTGATTGTGGAGGCCAGGTCATCTAATGCAGCACTCCATCACTCTCCTTGGTCAAATAGCCCTTACACAGCCTTGAGGTGTGTTTTGGGTCATTGTACTGTTGAAAAACAAAGGATGGTCCCACTAAGAGCAAACCAGATGGGATGGCGTATCGCTGCAGAATGCTGTGGTAGCCATGCTGGTTAAGTGTGCCTTGAATTCTAAATAAATCATGACAGTGTCACCAGCAAAGCACCGTCACACCTCCTCCTCCATGCTTCACGGTGGGAACCACACATGCGAAGATCATCCGTTCACCTACTCTGCGTCTCACAAAGACACGGGGTTTTGAACCAAAAATCTCAAATTTGGACCAAAGGACAGATTTCCACCGGTCTAATGTCCATTGCTTGTGTTTCTTGGCCCAAGCAAGTCTCTTTCTCTTATTGGTGTCCTTTAGTAGTGGTTTCTTTGCAGCAATTAAACCATGTGGGCTCCCGAGTGGCGCAGCGGTCTAAGGCACTGCATCTCAGTGCTAGAGGTGTCACTACAGACACCCTGGTTTGAATCCAGGCTTTGGGAATCCAGATTGGGAGTCCAATATGGTGGCACAAAATTGGCCCAGTGTCATCCATCCGGGGTAGGCCATCATTGTAAATAAGAATTAGTTCTTAACTGACTTGCCAAGTTAGATAAATATAAAATAAATAATAAATACATCAATTAAAGCCTGATTCACGCAGTCTCCTCTGAACAGTTGATGTTGATAGGTGTCTGTTACTTGATCTCTGTGAAGCATTTATTTGGGCTGCAATCTGAGGTGCAGTTAATTGCAGACTTCTGAGGCTGGTAACTGAGGCTGGTAACTGTAACTCTTGGTCTTCCTTTCCTGTGGCGAGAGGCAGCTTCATCAGAGCGCTTAATGGTTTTTGCGACTGCAGTTGAACAAACTATCAAAGTTCTTTACATTTTCCGAATTGGTTGACCTTCATGTCCTAAAGTAATGATGGACTGTCATTTGTCTTTGCTTTTTGAGCTGTTCTTGCCATAATATGAACTTGGTCTTTTACCAAATAGGGCTATCTTCTGTATACCAACCATACCTTGTCACAACACAACTGATTGGCTCAAATGCATTAAGAAGTAAATAAATTCCACAAATTAACTTTTAACATGGCACACCTGTCAATTGAAATGCATTCCAGGTGACTACCTCATGAAGCTGGTTGAGAGAATGCCAAGAGTGTGCAAAGCTGTCAACAAGGCAAAGGGTGGCTTCTTTAAAGAATCTCAAATCTAAAATATATTTAGATTTGTTTACCACGTTTTTTAAGTTACTACATGATTCCATATGTGCTATTTCATAGCTAGTCAAAATAAAGAAAAAACCTTGAATGAGTAGGTGTGTCCAAACTTTTGACTGGTGTATATATATATATATAAATATACTTATTTTAATTCCATGTTCAAAAGAATACAGAAAGTCCCAATGCAATTAGTTTACTACTCTGTTGAAATGTTCCTTACACCTACTCATTCACCTTCTTCTTTATCCTCTCCTTCCTCCTCCTTTATCCTCTTCTAGTATACCAGCTGAGAATCTGCCAAGCGCCCCCGGATGTGGCCAACGCTGATATCCTCATGGAGGACAGGGAGTTTGAAATAGGTAACGCCTCCACGTGTAGTTCAATCCAAATATTATACATTTTTCGAATGAATCGTTTGGGAAAGATAGGACCTCCTCACCACTCTGTATACTTACATATTGTGGGACTAGGAGTTTTCCTGTGCCTGTATTCATAAAGCGTCTCAGAGTGCTGATCGAGGATCAGTTATGCTTTTTAGCTCATAATGAATAAAGAGTATATAGACTGCGGTGGACCTGATCCTAGATCAGATCTGATAAGCTTTGTGAGTATAGGTCCTGGCCTTACTGATACTTCATCCACTGAGGTTATGAAACTGAAACCCTCTCACCAGTTCCATGCCCCTGTATTTCTACAACATCCTCCATATACGTCTCTCCTCTGCTCAGGTAAATGTGCTGATACATGTAGAATGTCCTCACTGATCATGGCTTAGAGAGAGGACAGGCCTCCTCCTGTGTGTGTGTGACCCTGACTAATACTATGGGTGGACACACACATACATAAATCAAATCAAGTTATATTTGTCACATGCTTTGTAGACAACAGTGACATGTTTACTTGCGCATCCTTTTTAAGATGTTGCTGGAGAAGAAGGCATACGTTTTACGTGCCCCCAACCGATTGTGTTTTTTCGTCCTTTATTTGCGTTGTTTGTAACTTCTTTTTTTACTTATTTTGTACATAATGTTGCCACTACCGTCTCTTATGACCGAAAATAACTTCTACACATCAGGACTGCGATTACTCACCACGGACTAGCAGAATCCTTTTTTTCCTTTCATGACTCTGATGAGCCCGACTCAAAGGATATACTGCTTCCTCGGGAACAGGCCCCGATCCCTGTGATCTGCGTGAAGAGGAGGTGGAGGAAGAGGGGCCAAAGGGCGGGCTGCCTTCTGAGAATTCGTAGGCGATCGAATAAACCCCCACTTCCCTCCATTCTGCTAGCAAACGTGCAATCCTTGGAGAATAAAATCGACAAGTTATGCGGAAGATTAAACTACCAACGGGACATTAAAAACTGTAAGCATTGCAAGAAATTTTAAAGGATACAAACCTCAACATCAAAACCTTCATTCCAACTCACAATTCCATACTTAAAACCTTGATTTTGGACCAAAAATATCTGAATGGACTATTACTACCAAGGATTATCATGAAAAAAACTTCTAACAAGCCAAAACCTGCAGAAGAAACACAGCGGAACCTGGAAATACCATCCAACACAAAACTGCGTGACTAATGTTCAGTCTGAACCTACTTTCTGAAGCCAAAAAGTGAATGAAAATAATCTCTCGGTAATTGTGTTATATAAAGTTTAGTAAATAAGGCTACTAAGCTACCAAGCTGCTAGGAAAGAATCTGACTGAAATTAGCACTGAAGTGTGAAGTAAGAGGTGTGAAAACTCTTCATTAAGTCAGAATTCCTATTTGACTCTGCCATGCCTCCTTGCCCGTCCAACATTTCCTCATCTCCCACCCCTTTTAATGCAACTATCCCTGATGCTCCTCCCTCTTTTTTCCCTGCCCCGCTACAAAGTTTCTCCCTGCAGGCGGTCACTGAGTCCGAGGTGCTAAAGGAACTCCTTAAACTTGACTCCTCAAAAAACATCTGGTTTAGATGGTTTAGACCCTTTCTTTTTTAAGGTTGCTGCCCCTATCATCACCAAGCCTATCTCCAACCTTTTTAACCTGTCTCTCCTCTCTGGGAAGGTTCCCTTGCTTGGAAGGCAGCCACGGTGAGTCATTTTTATTTAAAGGGGGAGATCAAGCTGATCCTAACTGTTATAGGCCAAATTCTATTTTGCCATGTTTATCAAAAGTCTCTCAGAGTACAGTGTATAAAGTTCTGAACACCTACAAAAAAAGGTCATGTGGTAAGAACAATTCCCCTCTCCCCACCGGTGTGATTACTACTGAGGTAGTCACCTCATACAAGTACTTCTGAGTATGGCTAGATGGTACACTGTCCTTCTCTCAGAACATGTCAAAGCTGCAGGCTAAAGTTAAATCTAGACGTGGTTTTCTCTATCGTAATCGTTCCTCTTTCACCACAGCTGCCAAACTAACCCTGATTCAGATGACCATCCTACTCAGGCCTCACTCCCCCCTATCTGAGATACCTACTGCTGCCCTCATCCTCCACATACAACACCATTCTGCCAGTCACGTTCTGATAAAGTTCCCCAAAGCACACACATCCCTGGGTCGCTCCTCTTTTCAGTTCGCTGCAGCTAGCGACTGGAACAGGCTGCAAAAACCACTCAAACTGAACCATTTTTATCTCCATCTCTTCATTCACATGCTGTGTTTTCATGTGTTGCTGCCAGGTTATGTTGTTGTCTTATGTCTCTCTTTATGTAGTGTTGTGGTGTCTCTCTTGTCGTGATGTGTGTTTTGTCCGATATCTTATTTTTTATATTTAATCCCTGCCCCCGAACCCCGCAGGAGGCCTTTTGCCTTCTGGTAGGCCGTCATTGTAAATAAGAATTTGTTGACTTGCCTAGTTAAATAAAAGTTAAATCAAATAAAAAATAAAGATACATTTGAGGTTATGTACTGTACTGTACATACTGTACATACCCACCGCCTCGACTCAGTCTTATGTAGCAACATTTGAAATTGTGTTTTTCATACATTGGATAAAAGTGGGGACTCAGAGCTACAAAATGGTATATCACACACTGCAGTTGAGGAACAATGGGAAATTAATTCTGCTTTGAAAGTTGCCGCTTTATAATGTTTTCATACCCTACATTACTCATCTCATATGTATATACTGTACTCTATGCCATCTACTGCATCTTGCCTATGCCGTTCGGCCATCACTCATTTCTATATTTATATGTACATATTCGTATTCATTCCTTTACACTTGTGTGTATAAGGTAGTTGTTGTGGAATTGTTAGGTTATATTACGTGTTATAACCACCCCCCAGTCACATCTAGCTAAATGGATGAGTCACTATTGTGTCTAGATAACACCTAGCCACATCTAGCTAAATGGATGAGTCACTATTGTGTCTAGACAACACCTAGCCACATCTAGCTAAATGGATGGGTCACTATTGTCTCTAGACAACCCCTAGCCACATCTAGCTAAATGGATGGGTCACTATTGTCTCTAGACAACCCCTAGCCACATCTAGCTAAATGGATGGGTCACTATTGTGTCTAGACAACACCTAGCCACATCTAGCTAAATGGATGAGTCACTATTGTGTCTAGACAACACCTAGCCACATCTAGCTAAATGGATGAGTCACTATTGTCTCTAGACAACCCCTAGCCACATCTAGCTAAATGGATGGGTCACTATTGTGTCTAGACAACACCTAGCCACATCTAGCTAAATGGATGAGTCACTATTGTGTCTAGACAACACCTAGCCACATCTAGCTAAATGGATGAGTCACTATTGTCTCTAGACAACCCCTAGCCACATCTAGCTAAATGGATGGGTCACTATTATGTCTAGACAACACCTAGCCACATCTAGCTAAATGGATGGGTCACTATTGTCTCTAGACAACCCCTAGCCACATCTAGCTAAATGGATGGGTCACTATTGTGTCTAGACAACACCTAGCCACATCTAGCTAAATGGATGAGTCACTATTGTGTCTAGACAACACCTAGCCACATCTAGCTAAATGGATGAGTCACTATTGTCTCTAGACAACCCCTAGCCACATCTAGCTAAATGGATGAGTCACTATTGTGTCTAGACAACACCTAGCTAAATGGATGAGTCACTATTGTCTCTAGACAACCCCTAGCCACATCTAGCTAAGTGGATGGGTCACTATTGTCTCTAGACAACCCCTAGCCACATCTAGCTAAATGGATGAGTCACTATTGTCTCTAGACATGTACACAGGTTCATGAAATACAATAGATGGCCGTAATCACCCCCCAGACACAACTTGATGGTCATATAATCATTCTCTTGCGAAGTGGAGTCTTTTGATTAGACATGTAGCTAGCTAGCTAGCTAAACAATGAACCATAATCTCAACCAACAGCTACAGTACAAACGGATTATCATAGCTAGCCACTATGCAAGAAATGCTGGAGTATGAATCTGCAGGTAGCTAAAACAAAGCAACTAGGTAACATTTTTGCTAGCTATAACTATCAATGCAAATGGCTTTCTGAGATACAAATAATATTACTACATAGATCATACACACAACCTTAGCTAGCGAGCCAGCAAATTAACTTTTGCAAACTAGCAAACAATACAGTTTAACTTGCAATGAAAACAACTTTCTGTCAAAATTAGACACGTATAACATCTGAAAATGTAGCTAGTCTCTTACCAGTAAACATGGATGAACGCTTCACGGGAGCGTGTCGTTACCATTTGGTTTGTAGCTAGCTACAGCTTGGTTGGCCGGTTATTGTGTTAAGTCAATGACCTTGTTCAGAAAGTAGTCCATCACTTTTTCCCAGTGATCTTTGTCGATAGTGCCTGCTAAATTCTGGGCAGCAATATTGTTGAGAACAGTAGGAACATTTTTGCAGATCTCCATGGTTAACGTTACAACATCTTTAAAAAAAGCCATGGTAGCAAGGATTATCTACACATACTGAGCAGCTCATGTTATAGACAGAAACGTGTTTCATGTCAGACCAACCCGAACTCATCTCTCGGCATGTCCAGCCCATCCATTATCTCAGCCAATCATGGCTAGTGGTAAAGTTCCTAACTTTTTCCATGGCTAAACCAACTATGCTCGTAATTTAACAATTGTATTCATATTTACAGATGGCATACAAGTTTGTTATTAAGGCACATTAAAATTCACATGTTCTAGAAGGCATTTTGATCAAATTATATATATATTTTTTCTAAATGAAATGCCTCTCCTGTGAAATAGTGACGTGTGACATACACCTAGCTTCCGGAAATGAGTCACGTATAGGTAAAGCAACAGCGCAGGTGGTGTGTGTGTTGGGGTGTCAGTGTAAGTATGTGTGAGTGTGTGGGTAGAGTCCAGTGTGTGCATAGAATTAGTGCTATTTAACGGTCTTGTTTAAAAGTCTTATGGCTTGGGGGCAGAAGATGTTCAGGGTCCTATTGGTTCCAGACTTGGTGCATTGGTACCGCTTTCTGTGTGGTAGCAGAGAGAACAGTCTTTGACTTGGGTGGCTGGAATCTTTGACAATTTTTATGGCCTTACTCTGACCCCACCTGGTATAGAGGTTCTGGATGGCAGGGAGTTCGGCCCCAGTGATGTCCTGGGCCATATGCATTACCCTCTGTATCGCCTTGTGTTCGGATACCAAGCAGTTGCCATACCGAGTGGTGATGCAGCCAGTCAAGATGCTCTCGATGGTGCAGCTGTAGAACTTTTGAGGATCTGACGGCACATGCCAAATCCAACCTTGTTTCGAAATGTCAAATTTCCAAGTGTTTGGTTAAGATTAAGTTTATGTATTAACTCCGAATGGTTAATGTAAGGCTTAAAGTTTGGGATAGGCTTAAAACAAAAATATAAAAAACAACTTTTTATCGCTGGATTCGAACATGCAACCATCCACCATCCAAACCGAAACCTACTCGTTCACTGTTGCCCCTAGTGGCCAGTTTCCACATCATCTCCCGACGTACTCAGACATGGATATACGTCGAATACTGACTTGTATCCCGTGTGACCTGCCTGATTAATGGTGCGTTAGCCACTAACTCTGTGATTGGTGTGTATCAATGAGTGAGTTAGCAACTAGATCTGTGATTGTTGGGTGTGAAAGTGGGCCATTACAGACAGTGGCTGAGATGGATTCAGCTTGTCCGGTAACAAGGCCCAAAGGCTCTGCTGTGTCTATTGCAGCCCTATATAGATTTCTTGGACCACAATCATCCATCTATCATCTGTAACATGGCCCATTGCTGCTGGTTGAAGACATCACCTGTAACATGGCCCATTGCTGCTTGTTGAAGACATCACCTGTAACATTGACCACTGCTGCTGGTTGAAGACATCACCTGTAACATTGACCACTGCTGCTGGTTGAAGACATCACCTGTAACATTGACCACTGCTGCTGGTTGAAGACATCACCTGTAACATGGCCCACTGCTGCTGGTTGAAGACATCACCTGTAACATGGCCCATTGCTGCTGGTTGAAGACATCACCTGTAACATGGCCCATTGCTGCTGGTTGAAGACATCACCTGTAACATTGACCACTGCTGCTGGTTGAAGACATCACCTGTAACATTGACCACTGCTGCTGGTTGAAGACATCACCTGTAACATGGCCCATTGCTGCTGGTTGAAGACATCAGCTGTAACATTGACCACTGCTGCTGGTTGAAGACATCACCTGTAACATGGCCCATTGCTGCTGGTTGAAGACATCACCTGTAACATTGACCACTGCTGCTGGTTGAAGACATCACCTGTAACATGGCCCATTGCTGCTGGTTGAAGACATCACCTGTAACATTGACCACTGCTGCTGGTTGAAGACATCACCTGTAACATGGCCCATTGCTGCTGGTTGAAGACATCACCTGTAACATTGACCACTGCTGCTGGTTGAAGACATCACCTGTAACATGGCCCATTGCTGCTGGTTGAAGACATCACCTGTAACATGGCCCATTGCTGCTGGTTGATGACATCATCTGTAACATTGACCACTGCTGCTGGTTGAAGACATCACCTGGAACATGGCCCATTGCTGCTGGTTGATGACATCATCTGTAACATTGACCACTGCTGCTGGTTGAAGACATCACCTGTAACATGGCCCATTGCTGCTGGTTGAAGACATCACCTGTAACATTGACCACTGCTGCTGGTTGAAGACATCACCTGTAACATTGACCACTGCTGCTGGTTGAAGACATCACCTGTAACATTGACCACTGCTGCTGGTTGAAGACATCACCTGTAACATGGCCCACTGCTGCTGGTTGAAGACATCACCTGTAACATGGCCCATTGCTGCTGGTTGAAGACATCACCTGTAACATTGACCACTGCTGCTGGTTGAAGACATCACCTGTAACATTGACCACTGCTGCTGGTTGAAAACATCACCTGTAACATTGACCACTGCTGCTGGTTGAAGACATCACCTGTAACATTGACCACTGCTGCTGGTTGAAGACATCAGATGGCTTCTAAAAGGACCAGAATGTTACAGTAGAGGATGATGATGATGATGATGATGATGGTGATGTTGATTATGGTGATGGTGATGATGGCAATGACAAAGAGAATACTTAAAAAAAAATCTTAAACCGTTATTCTTGGTCATCTGTGTTATATTGCACTAGTACTACTGCAATATTCAAACTTCAGGGACCATGGATTGTTTTGCCCAGTAACTGTTATGAAAGTCTCAAAGTGTCCTACCCAGGCTAGAACTCACTCATTAACAGTGTTCAACCTTGGATGTCACCCCATCCGTCTCAGGCATCTGTCTCTATTACTGCAGCACAGGTTTGCTGTCCTTCTTAATTAGACAACAGCTTCATCAATGTCTCTCTCTCTCTCTCTCTCTCTGTGTGTGTGTGTGTATCTGTCTCTCTTTCTGTCTCTCTACTATGACTCGCTCTCTCTCTCTCTCTCTCTCTCTCTCTCTCTCTCTCTTTCTCTCTCCCTCTCTTTCTCTCTTATACTCTCTCCCTCACTCTCTTCCCTCCCTCTGTGTGTGTTTATCTGTCTCTTCTCTTTCTGTCTCTCTACTATGATTCGCTCTCTCTTACACTCTCTCCCTCTTTCTCCCTTACTCTCTCTCCCTCCCTCTTTCTCCCTTACTCTCTCTCTCTCTCTCTCCCTCTCTTTCTCTCTCTCTCTCTCTCTCTCTCTCTGTGTTTATCTGTCTCTCTTTCTGTCTCTCTACTATGACTCGCTCTCTCTCTCTCTTACACTCTCTTTCTCTCTTACACTCCCTCCCTCCCTCACTGCCTCTCTCTCTCTCTCTCTCTCTCTCTCTCTCTCCCTCCTCTTCCTCTTCCTTCTCTCCTGACAGGGGACATCATCTGGTACCGCTGTCATCCTGGCTTCACCCTGGTGGGGAGTGAGATCCTGACATGCAGACTGGGGGAGAGACTTCAGATGGATGGTCCTCCTCCCACATGTCAAGGTGTGCGTGTGTGCCTGCGTTCATTCGTTTTGCGGATGTGTGCGCGAGTGCGTGCCTGCATGCTTGCGCATGTGTGTGTTTTGTTTGTGGCAGCTGTAATTAAAACGGTTTAGTCATTAGGTGTGTTGTTGTGATGCGTTCCGCCCACCTCTGTCACAGCCCCTTGTGATTCCAGTTTTCTATTCCAGTTCTGTTTCTGTGTCGTCCATCTCACTGTGTTTAATGGACTAAACAGCTGTTGTCATTAATATATTATGGTGCCATATTTCTCTCCGGCATCCCATGGGTCATCTGGGGGTCTGGGGGACCACTGAATAAATTACAGGTACCCCTAGCATCCATTTGGTCTCCTGTTATGTGCCCATCCAGTGCAATGCCCAGCCCATGATGTGAGGTTTGACTCTACTGGAGTAATCCTGAGTCCAGGCTACCCTGACAGCTACCCCAACCTGCAGATGTGTATCTGGACAATCAATGTAGAGAAGGGCTACAACATCACCCTGTACTTCGAGTCCTTCCAGACCGAGAGGGAGTTCGACATCCTAGAAGTCTTTGATGGTAGCTATAGTAGCGTTACACTAGCCTGGTGCCACAACTGTTTGTGCTATCTTGCCAACTCATGACAGTGGAAACATATATGGGACCAGGCTAGCATCACAAACTGTCATGTTTTTAAAACACGTCTGCTTTTGGCTCAGATTTGTATTGTTTTGAAACTGTCTTCTTGTGCTGCAATGGCATTGTAAATGTAATCTTCAGAAATTGGGCATTAAAAGGCTGGATGTTTTTGGTATTGAATGCAAGGCCTACAAATCTTTATATGACCACACTTTTGATGAATGCATCATCATTACAATGTGAAGCAACCACAATACCACTGAACAGATTTAGATTAATGCTGAAATGTCTCAAACGCCTTTGTGACAAACAGTGGTCAGCAGCCCCTCTTCGTTCTGGGTCATTGATGTAGCCCTGTGGATGGATGATTTACTCCACAAATACATTCTTCCACAATCTGACTTATTGTTGGCATCCTCTCTTCCTTCCTTCCTTCCTTCCCCTTCCTTCCTTCCTTCCTTCCTTCCGTCCTTCCTTCCTTCCTTCCTCTCCTCTCCTCTCCTCTCCTCCCCAAATCTACCTCTCTCACCCCCCCTCTCTCTCTACAGGCCCAAGTACTAACAGCCAGACTCTGGCCACCTTCAGCGGTGACGTCTCCGCGCCCTTCAACATCACTACGACCGGCCACCAGCTCACACTGCGCTGGTCTTCTGACCACGGAACTAACAAGAAGGGCTTCCGTATCCGCTATGTTGGTGAGTATCAAAGTATGTATCCATTTAAATCACTCCTTTTCACTTGCACGTTTACGTCTTTTGAGAGTGAGAAATCCAGAGGGTGGGTGGGTGCGTGTGCGTGTGTGAGAGAGTGGAAGAATAACAACAACGTGGCTACAGCATGTTTTGTAGCTACTCTAAAAACTTGCATGTGGAATATTGTGATTGTACTCAATATTAGTTAAGTGGTAATGCTAAGTGATTATGCCAATATATCCTTCAAACACCAGCTTCGAGGACATTATCACTTTTATACAGTCGGTTGCCAACATATACAAATAATGATTGACATATTGTCATTCAAAAATGTATTTTGATTTATTTATTCATACTATTTCATTCTTAAGATAAGTCCAGGTCGTTCGTTCTATTAGTTCAGTTGTCAGAGACGCGACCCAGTCGTTAAGTGTTTTTGTAAATTAAATCAACCCTGTGTGTCGTAAACAAATATACTAACATGTATTTACAAAACAAATATTTGTTTGTTCTGTTGTTATGATGGCTGGCAACATTCTTATCCCTTGTTTGCTAGCTAGCCAACTTCGGCTAACACAGTCACGTCAAACAGTGCAGCCAGAATAACAGAAAAGTAGGTGTATTTGCGTTTAAGCTGTTTTCTAGTGATTTTTGGGGGGGATACATCCATATCAATGAGCTGATGATGTGCAATTTCTCCTTGCATAGAACATTTATTATTTTGCCAGGACACTGTTGTTCAGAGGAGCTAGCCAGCTACACAGCTAATACAATCACTTCAAACTGAAGCAGGAATGATAGCAAACTGCATTTTGTGTTTTTCTATTGACATTTCTTTGTATCTACATTAGGAAAATATTCAGAACCCTTTTTCCACATTTTGTTAAGTTACAGCCTTTTTCTAAACTGGATTAAATACATTTGTGTTCCTCATCAATCTACACACACTACCCCATAATGACAAAGTGAAAATATATATATATATATTTTTTTGCTAATGTATTGCAAATAAATAACAGAAATACCTTATTAATATAAATATTCAGACCCATTACTATAAACCTCAAAATTTATCTCAGGTGCATCCTGTTTCCATTGATCATCCTTGATGTTTCTACGACTTGATTGGAGTCCACCTGTGGTAAATTCAAATGATTTAACATGATTTGGAAAGGCACACGCTTGTCACTATAAGGTCCCACCATGAGGGCGAAGGAATTGTCCGTAGAGTTCTGGGACAGGATTGTATTGAGGCACAGATCTGGGGAAGGGTACCAACACATATCTGCAACATTGAAGGTCCCCAGGAACACAGTGGCCTCCATCATTCTTAAATGGAAGAAGTTTGGAACCACCAAGACTCTTCCTAGAGCTGGCCGCTCGGCCAAACTGAGCAAGCGGGGGAGAAGGAGGGAGATGACCAAGAACCCGATGGTCACTCTGACAGAGCTCCAGAGTTCATCTGTGGAGATGGGAGAACCTTCCAGAAGGACAACTCTGCAGCACTCCACCAATCAGGCCTTTATGGTAGAGTGGCCAAACGGAAGCCAGGCGGAAGCCACTCCACCAAAAGGCTCCTAAAGGACACTAACCATGAGAAACAAGATTCTCTGGTCTGATGAAACCAAGATTGAACTCTTTGGCCTGAATGCCAAGCGTCATGTCTGGAGAAAAACTGTCACCATCCCTACGGTGAAGCATGGTGGTGGCAGCATCATGCTGTGGGGATGTTTTTCAGCGGCTGGGACTGGGAGACTACTCAGGATCAAGGGAAAGATGAACAGAGCAAAGTACAGAGAGATCCTTGATGAAAACCTGCTCTAGAGCGCTCAGGACCTCAGACTGGGGTGAAGGTTCACCTTCCAACAGGACAACGACCCTAAGCACACAGCCAAGACAACACAGGAGTGGCTTTGGGGCAAGTCTCTGAATGTCCTTGAGTGGCACAGCCAGAGCCCAGACTTGAACCCGATTGAACATCTCTGGAGAGACCTGAAAATAGCTGTGCAGCGACGCTCCCCATCCAACCTGACTGAGCTTGAGAGGATCTGCAGAGAAGAGAGAAACTCCCCAAATACAGGTGTGCCAAGCTTGTAGCATCATACCCACAAAGACTCGAGGCTGTTATCGCCGCCAAAGGTGATTCAACAAAGTACTGAGTAAAGGGTCTGAATACATATGAAAATTCGTTGTTTTTTTTAAATGATACATTTGCTAACATTTCAAAAAAAATGTTTTTGCTTTTTCATTATGGGTTATTGTGTGTAGGTTGGTGAGGGAAAAACTCCATTTAATACATTTTAGAATAAAGCTGTAACGTAGCAAAATGTGTAAAAATCAAGGGGTCTGAATACTTTCTGAATGCACTGTATCTATTACATTTGATTAATTTATCATCCATTTATCATCAATTTTATTCATCCATACAAATTATGCTGATTCATGATTTCGACTGGCTGAGAAAAGCTGCCAGCCTGTCTGTCTCGTCCCGAATCCCGACATGTTCCTTACTATGGGACAGCTGGAGATCGATATTGAAACAATGTTGCAAATGTCAGAGAGATAGACAGCAAGGCTTATAAAAATCTGCGCTGTTGAAAATCAAATGCTAGTCTAAAAGAAATGGGAGATCATATCTAGATGGTTTTTATAGTGGAGATCAAGTTTATAAATTGCCTGGCTGGACTGATGTGACAGTGGATTGGGCAGTCAGATGGAATCGTGAGTAGGCATTTCAACGTCATAGCCTTAGCCGATGGTAACTTGTGGAATAGATACCGGCTAGAACGCAGTTTTAACCAATCAGCATCCAGGATTAGACCCACCCGTTGTATAATTAAGCCATAATGTCTGAGAACCCAGGAATTATCGTGTGACAACTCCCAACAAGGGCTGTTCTGAGTCCCGAGGCTGGTTGGTGACAGCCAGTGCTTTCCTCTTTTTTTGGCAGAGAACGTGAAGTCCACTCACATCATTGCTAGCTAAAATGGCACTCCAGCACTTTCTGTTCTCCATGTTAGGGGCTGCCAATAACTCTTGAGTGATGTCTCACATCGATGGCCACTCGCAGCCATTATTTCCCTTGCCTCAAGGCCTCCAACTGTTGCAAACCAAATAATAGCATGGAAAACTAATGTGTGGATGCTTTTTTCCCGACGGAGATGAGGTTTATGAATTTCCTGGCTGGGCTGCGGGACAGTGGAATTATGAGATGAATACGTCAATGGTATTTTGCGGCAGTTGTTGTCCCACAACTCCCACATATCAATTAATCAGCCTCCAGGATCCAAACAACCCGTTTTTTAATAATCAATGTGTGTCTGTCTTACCATGGGGTATTGAAAAATGTATAATGTGCAGAATATTGTTGCATGTGAATACACACTGTCAGTGAGGTCAGCCCACATTTTCAGCACAACCGTTGAGGTACAGAGACCAGCACAGTAAATAGATTGTGCTCTAAGCTATGCGTTCATTCTCTGACTGGTTAAAACCATGGGCCTAGTGCCACTACAGATGTCAGTGGAGATGACAGCCAGGGCCTGGGGAGCCTAAACAGCCACAGAGCTGGGTCTCCACCACACTACACACTTTGCTGACTGGCCAGAGCAGAGCAGGCGGGCAAGCCAGGGACAGACGGGGTCAAGTGTTGGTCAGAGCAGTTGGTCAGAGCTGTGACAGCCAGCCTGTCCCTAATGGACCAATGTGTAAGCTGTGACAGCCAGCCTGTCCCTAATGACTCAATGTGTGACACAGTGTGAGAAGCTATAGTAGTAGTAGTGACACAGCAGACTGTAGTTCTAGGACTATAGCTTGTGAGGAACAAGGCTATACCAGAACGATCTATTTAAAGACTTGGGCCATTGAGGTTTCTGCATTATGATACATTTACATGACACTACATGTTAGCGACTCATTAACATTACATAGGAAATATTTTAGTAATGCTATGTTACTGAATGTCTACAATTAGAACGATATTCAACATTCTAGAAGTTGGCCCAATTCTCTAAACATATGTTTGTGGACTATACTAAGGCCAGGTAAGACTGAACAGGCCCAGGGTAGGTAAGACTGAACAGGTCCAGAGTAGGTAAGACTGAACAGGCCCAGGGTAAGTAAGACTGAACAGGCTCAGGGTAAGTAAGACTGAACAGGTCCAGAGTAGGTAAGACTGAACAGGCCCAGGGTAGGTAAGACTGAACAGGCCCAGAGTAGGTAAGACTGAACAGGCCCAGGGTAGGTAAGACTGAACAGGCCCAGGGTAGGTAAGACTGAACAGGCCCAGGGTAGGTAAGACTGAACAGGCCCAGGGTAAGTAAGACTGAACAGGCCCAGGGTAGGTAAGACTGAACAGGCCCAGGGTAGGTAAGACTGAACAGGCCCAGAGTAGGTAAGACTGAACAGGCCCAGGGTAGGTAAGACTGAACAGGCCCAGGGTAAGTAAGACTGAACAGGCCCAGGGTAGGTAAGACTGAACAGGCCCAGGGTAGGTAAGACTGAACAGGCCCAGAGTAGGTAAGACTGAACAGGCCCAGAGTAGGTAAGACTGAACAGGCCCAGGGTAGGTAAGACTGAACAGGCCCAGGGTAGGTAAGACTGAACAGGCCCAGGGTAGGTAAGACTGAACAGGCCCAGGGTAGGTAAGACTGAACAGGCCCAGAGTAGGTAAGACTGAACAGGCCCAGAGTAGGTAAGACTGAACAGGCCCAGGGTAGGTAAGACTGAACAGGCCCAGGGTAAGTAAGACTGAACAGGCCCAGGGTAGGTAAGACTGAACAGGCCCAGGGTAGGTAAGACTGAACAGGCCCAGAGTAGGTAAGACTGAACAGGCCCAGAGTAGGTAAGACTGAACAGGCCCAGGGTAGGTAAGACTGAACAGGCCCAGGGTAGGTAAGACTGACCAGGCCCAGGGTAGGTAAGACTGAACAGGCCCAGGGTAGGTAAGACTGAACAGGCCCAGAGTAGGTAAGACTGAACAGGCCCAGAGTAGGTAAGACTGAACAGGCCCAGGGTAGGTAAGACTGAACAGGCCCAGGGTAGGTAAGACTGAACAGGCCCAGGGTAGGTAAGACTGAACAGGCCCAGAGTAAGTAAGACTGAACAGGCCCAGAGTAGGTAAGACTGAACAGGCCCAGGGTAGGTAAGACTGAACAGGCCCAGAGTAGGTAAGACTGAACAGGCCCAGGGTAGGTAAGACTGAACAGGCCCAGAGTAGGTAAGACTGAACAGGCCCAGAGTAGGTAAGACTGAACAGGCCCAGAGTAGGTAAGACTGAACAGGCCCAGGGTAGGTAAGACTGAACAGGCCCAGGGTAGGTAAGACTGAACAGGCCCAGGGTGGTAAGACTGAACAGGCCCAGAGTAGGTAAGACTGAACAGGCCCAGGGTGGTAAGACTGAACAGGCCCAGGGTAGGTAAGACTGAACAGGCCCAGGGTAGGTAAGACTGAACAGGCCCAGGGTGGTAAGACTGAACAGGCCCAGGGTAGGTAAGACTGAACAGGCCCAGAGTAGGTAAGACTGAACAGGCCCAGGGTGGTAAGACTGAACAGGCCCAGGGTAGGTAAGACTGAACAGGCCCAGGGTAGGTAAGACTGAACAGGCCCAGAGTGGTAAGACTGAACAGGCCCAGGGTAGGTAAGACTGAACAGGCCCAGGGTAGGTAAGACTGAACAGGCCCAGAGTAGGTAAGACTGAACAGGCCCAGGGTAGGTCAGACTCAACAGGCCCAGAGTAGGTAAGACTGAACAGGCCCAGGGTAGGTAAGACTGAACAGGCCCAGGGTAGGTAAGACTGAACAGGCCCAGGCCAGGTAAGACTGAACAGGCCCAGGGTAGGTAAGACTGAACAGGCCCAGGGTAGGTAAGACTGAACAGGCCCAGGGTGGTAAGACTGAACAGGCCCAGGGTAGGTAAGACTGAACAGGCCCAGGGTAGGTAAGACTGAACAGGCCCAGGGTGGTAAGACTGAACAGGCCCAGGGTAGGTAAGACTGAACAGGCCCAGGGTAGGTAAGACTGAACAGGCCCAGAGTGGTAAGACTGAACAGGCCCAGGGTAGGTAAGACTGAACAGGCCCAGGGTAGGTAAGACTGAACAGGCCCAGGGTGGTAAGACTGAACAGGCCCAGGGTAGGTCAGACTGAACACTCCCAGGGTAAGTAAGCATTTCATGCTAGATTCTACACCTGTTGTATTTGATGCATGTGACAAATAACATTTGATTTGATACTTCAGTCACTATTTCTATCAGAGAAACAGACTAGAAATCACAATCATAATTGTTTGTGGTGTTAGCGAAGCGGCAATGAATAGTATAGTCTAGTGCTTATTCTGTTTTCAAAGGAGAAGTTGTTCTTGAGCTGCTAAAAATCTCTGCCTCATTGTGTTTGTTTTGTTGTAGGTAACCCAGTTTCATTTCTGAGACTTTTTCCAAATGAAATAATAACGTCCATTGTGAAAATGACTCCCTGCCTTGGAAATTGCTGGTATCTCATAACATGGAGTCATGCAGCTGGGAGAACTAGTCATTTGGCACTCAGTATGTGCACCAGGAGATTTGCTGGGGGATAACTTCCTCGCTTGTTAAAGTATGCAAGAGATTTGGGGTAAATCTGCTTTGAAGTGTTGTGACGCTCAAGCTAAAGTCAAGCATCTCTCTCTCTCTCTCCCTTCCATCTCTCCCTGGCTCTATCTCTGGCTGTTTATGTCTGTCTGTCTGTCTGCTTGTCTGTCTGTCTGTCTGTCTGTCTGTCTGTCTGTCTGTCTCTCGCTCTTTCTTTCTATCCCTTTCCTTAAGTTTGGGTCAGTCACCGGGGTCAGGTATTCTGCCACTATGTACTCTCTGTTTAGGCCGAAATAGCATTCTAGTTTTGTAGTTTTTTTTGTACAATCTTTCCAATGTGTCAAGTAATTATCTTTCTGTTTTCTCATGATTTGGTTGAGTCTAATTGTGTTGCTGTCCTGGGGCTCTGTGGGGTGTGTTTGTGTTTGTGAACAGAGGCCCAGAACCAGCTTACTTGGAGACTCTTCTCCAGGTTAATCTCTCTGTAGGTGATGGCTTTGTTAAGGAAGGTTTGGGAATCGCTTCCTTTTTGGTGGTTGTAGAATTTAACGTCTCTTTTCTGGATTTTCATAATTAGCGGGTATCGGCCTAATTCCGCTCTGCCATCATTATTTGGTGTTTTACGTTGCACACATAAAACAGAATTCTGCATGTAGAGTCTCAATTTGGTATTTGTCCCATTTAGTGAATTCTTGGTTGGTGAGCGGACCCCAGACCTCACAACCATAAAGGGCAGTGGGTTCTATAACTGATTCAAGTATTTTTAGCCAGATCTTAATTGGTATGTCGAATTTTATGTTCCTTTTGATGGCATAGAAGGCCC
Organism: Salmo trutta; assembly: GCF_901001165.1. Lineage (NCBI taxonomy): Eukaryota > Metazoa > Chordata > Actinopteri > Salmoniformes > Salmonidae > Salmo > Salmo trutta. Next base: position 34,166,265 of record NC_042990.1, on the reverse strand, counting down.
TTCTGGCCTTGTCTCTCAGATCTTTCACAGCTTTGTGGAAGTTACCTGTGGCGCTGATGTCACGTGTGCTCCCTCTCCGGCCTCTAGGTCGTTATGGCGCACACCTGTCACCATCATTACGCGGACCTGTGTGTCGTCAGACTCACCTGGACTCCATCACTTCCCTGATTACCTTTCCTATATATGCCACTCCCTTTGGTTCCTTCCCCAGGCGTCAGTGTTTCTGTTTCATGTCTGTGTGGTGTCAGTGTTTCATGTCTGTGTGGTGTCAGTGTTTCATGTCTGTGTGGTGTTAGTGTTTCATGTCTGTGTGGTGTTAGTGTTTCATGTCTGTGTGGTGTCAGTGTTTCATGTCTGTGTGGTGTCAGTGTTTCATGTCTGTGTGGTGTCAGTGTTTCATGTCTGTGTGGTGTCAGTGTTTCATGTCTGTGTGGTGTCAGTGTTTCATGTCTGTGTGGTGTTAGTGTTTCATGTCTGTGTGGTGTTAGTGTTTCATGTCTGTGTTGTGTGGTGTCAGTGTTTCATGTCTGTGTGGTGTCAGTGTTTCATGTCTGTGTGGTGTCAGTGTTTCATGTCTGTGTGGTGTCAGTGTTTCATGTCTGTGTGGTGTCAGTGTTTCATGTCTGTGTGGTGTCAGTGTTTCATGTCTGTGTGGTGTCAGTGTTTCATGTCTGTGTGGTGTCAGTGTTCATGTCTGTGTGGTGTCAGTGTTTCATGTCTGTGTGGTGTCAGTGTTTCATGTCTGTGTGGTGTCAGTGTTTCATGTCTGTGTGGTGTCAGTGTTTCATGTCTGTGTGGTGTCAGTGTTTCATGTCTGTGTGGTGTCAGTGTTTCATGTCTGTGTGGTGTCAGTGTTTCATGTCTGTGTGGTGTCAGTGTTTCATGTCTGTGTGGTGTCAGTGTTTCATGTCTGTGTGGTGTCAGTGTTTCATGTCTGTGTGGTGTCAGTGTTTCATGTCTGTGTGGTGTCAGTGTTTCATGTCTGTGTGGTGTCAGTGTTTCATGTCTGTGTGGTGTTAGTGTTTCATGTCTGTGTGGTGTCAGTGTTTCATGTCTGTGTGGTGTCAGTGTTTCATGTCTGTGTGGTGTTAGTGTTTCATGTCTGTGTGGTGTTAGTGTTTCATGTCTGTGTGGTGTCAGTGTTTCATGTCTGTGTGGTGTCAGTGTTTCATGTCTGTGTGGTGTCAGTGTTTCATGTCTGTGTGGTGTTAGTGTTTCATGTCTGTGTGGTGTCAGTGTTTCATGTCTGTGCGGTGTCAGTGTTTCATGTCTGTGCGGTGTCAGTGTTTCATGTCTGTGTGGTGTCAGTGTTTCATGTCTGTGTGGTGTCAGTGTTTCATGTCTGTGTGGTGTCAGTGTTTCATGTCTGTGTGGTGTCAGTGTTTCATGTCTGTGTGGTGTCAGTGTTTCATGTCTGTGTGGTGTCAGTGTTTCATGTCTGTGTGGTGTTAGTGTTTCATGTCTGTGTGGTGTCAGTGTTTCATGTCTGTGTGGTGTCAGTGTTTCATGTCTGTGTGGTGTTAGTGTTTCATGTCTGTGTGGTGTTAGTGTTTCATGTCTGTGTGGTGTCAGTGTTTCATGTCTGTGTGGTGTCAGTGTTTCATGTCTGTGTGGTGTCAGTGTTTCATGTCTGTGTGGTGTTAGTGTTTCATGTCTGTGTGGTGTCAGTGTTTCATGTCTGTGCGGTGTCAGTGTTTCATGTCTGTGTGGTGTCAGTATTTCATGTCTGTGTGGTGTCAGTGTTTCATGTCTGTGTGGTGTCAGTGTTTCATGTCTGTGTGGTGTCAGTGTTTCATGTCTGTGTGGTGTTAGTGTTTCATGTTCTGTATTATTTTCTGTTTATTTTATTAAAACACTCACGCCCTGAACTTGCTTCCCGACTCTCAGTGCACATCGTTACAGCTGATGTTTAGGCCAAATTATGTATAGTTTTTTGTGTGCTCTAGGACAACGGTGTCTAGATGGAATTTGTGGTCTTGGCGACTGGACCTTTTTTGGAACACCATTATTTTGGTCTTACTGAGATTTACTGTCAGGGCCCAGGTCTGGCAGAATCTGTGCAGAAGATCTAGGTGCTGCTATAGGCCCTCCTTGGTTGGTAACAGAAGCACCAGATCATCAGCAAACAATAGACATTGGACTTCAGATTCTAGAAGGCTGAGGCCGGGTGCTGCAGACTGTTCTAGTGCCCTCGCCAATTTGTTGATGTATATGTTGAAGAGGGTGTGGATCAAGCTGCATCCCTGTCTCACCCCACGGCCCTGTGGAAAGAAATGTGTGTTGTTTGCCAATATTAACTGTAGACTTGTTTGTGTACATGGATTTTATAATGTATGTATTCCCCCAACACCACTTTCCATCAATTTGTATAGCAGACCATCATGCCAAATTGAGTTGAAGGCTTTTTTGAAATCAACAAAGCATGAGAAGACTTTGCCTTTGTTTTGGTTTGTTGGTTTGTTTGTCAATTAGGGTGTGCAGGGTGAATATGTGGTCTGTAGTATGATAATTTGGTAAAAAGCCAATTTGACATTTGCTCAGTACATTGTTTTCACTGAGGAAATGTACACGTCTGCTGTTAATGATAATGCAGAGGATTTTCAGAAGGTTGCTGTTGATGTATATCCCACAGTAGTTATTGGGGTCAAATTTGTCTCCACTTTTGTGGATTGGGGTGATCAGTCCTTGGTTCCAAATATTGGGGAAGATGCCAGAGCTAAGGATGATGTTAAAGAGTTTTAGTATAGCCAATTGGGATTTATTGTCTGTATATTTTATCATTTCATTGGGGATACCATCAACACTACAGGCCTTTTTGGGTTGGAGGGTTTTTATTTTGTCCTGTAGTTTATTCAACGACGTATTTGGAGAATCCAGTGGATTCTGGTTCTTTTGTTTCTGTTTGTTCTTTGTTATAGAGCCAAAAAGGTTGGAGAAGTGGTTTGCCCATACATCTCCATATTGGATAGATAACTCTTTGTGTTTGTTTAGTGTGTTACAATTTCCCAGAAATGGTTGGATTCTTCAATTACATTGAGCTGATTTCTGACATGCTTTTCCTTCTTTTTCGTAGTGTATTTCTGTATTGTTTTAGTGATTCACCATAGTGAAGGCGTAGACTCAGATTTTATGGGTCTCTATGTTTTTGGTTGGACAGGTTTCTCAATTTCTTTCTTAGGTTTTTGCATTCTTCATAAAACAATTGTCAGTGTTAATTTTCTTCAGTTTTCTGTTTGACATTTTTAGATTTGATAGGGAAGCTGAGAGGTCAAACATACTGTTTAGGTTTTCTACTGCCAAGTTTACACCTTCACTATTACAGTGGAACATTTTGTCCAGGAAGTTGTCTAAAAGGGATTGAATTTGTTGTCTAATTGTTTTTTGGTAGGTTTCCACACTACATTCCTTCCATCTAGCATTTCTTAATATTACTCACTTCCTTTTGCTTTGATGCCTCATGATTGAGTATTGCTCTGTTCAAGTAGACTGATTTTTGCTGTGGTCTGACAGGGGTGTCAGTTGGCTGACTGTGAAAGCTCTGAGAGACTTGCTCTGAGAGGTTGAGGGCAGTGATAAAGTAGTCTACAGTACTACTGCCAAGAGATGATCTATATGTGTACCTACCATAGGAGTCCCCTTGAAGCCCTTGAAGCCTACCATTGACATGTACATGTACATACCCAGCGTGCTGCAGGAGTTGTGACCTGTTTTTGTTGATTATGTTGTGCCTAAGGGGGCATATGGGGGAGGGAATGCTGTCACCTCCAAGTAGGTGTTTGTCCCCCTGTGTGCTGAGGGTGTCAGGTTCTTGTCCTGTTCTGGCATTTAGGTCGCTACAGACTAGTACATGTCCCTGGGCCTAGAAATGATTGTTTTACCCCTCCAGGATGGAGAACCTATCTTCATTAAAGTATGGGGATTCTAGTGGGGGGATATAGGTAGCACACAGGAGGACATTTTTCTTCTTCTTAAGATCATTTCCTTTTGAATTTCTAGCCAAATGTCAAGTGTTCCTGTTTTGATTAATTTAATGGAGTGAGTTAGGTCTGCTCTATACCAAGTTGGCATACCCCCCGAGTCACTTCCCAGTTTCACACCTGGTAGTTTGGTGGATGGGACTACCAGCTCTCTGTAACCTAGAGGGCAACCAGTGGGTCCGTCTCCTCTATACCATGTCTCTTGTAGGATGTCAATGTCTGTATTTCCAGGTGAAGTCCAGGGTCCTGGATACTGGATATTGGATATATATTGGATATTCCAGGATGAGATATCTAACCCTCCCCCTCTTTATCCCCTCCCCTTTATCTATCCCTCTCCATCTCTCTCTCTCGCTCGCTCTCTCTCACTCTCTCTCTCAATTCAATGGGCTTTATTGGCATGGGAAATATATGTTTACATTGTCAAAGCAAGTGAAATAGATAATAAACAAAAGTGAAATCTATCAAAAATGAACAGTAAACATTACACTCCCAAATTTCAAATGTCCTATTATAGCTATGTACAGTGTTATAATGATGTGCAAATAGTTAAAGTACAAAAGGGAAAATGAATAAAGATAAATATGGGTTGGCAGGTAGCCTAGTGGTTAGAGCCAGGTAGCCTAGTGGTTAGAGCCAGGTAGCCTAGTGGTTAGAGGAGGCAGGTAGCCTAGTGGTTAGAGGAGGCAGGTAGCCTAGTGGTTAGAGGAGGCAGGTAGCCTAGTGGTTAGAGGAGGCAGGTAGCCTAGTGGTTAGAGGAGGCAGGTAGCCTAGTGGTTAGAGGAGGCAGGTAGCCTAGTGGTTAGAGGAGGCAGGTAGCCTAGTGGTTAGAGGAGGCAGGTAGCCTAGTGGTTAGAGGAGGCAGGTAGCCTAGTGGTTAGAGGAGGCAGGTAGCCTAGTGGGTAGAGGAGGCAGGTAGCCTAGTGGTTAGAGGAGGCAGGTAGCCTAGTGGGTAGAGGAGGCAGGTAGCCTAGTGGGTAGAGGAGGCAGGTAGCCTAGTGGTTAGAGCGTTGGACTGGGTAACCAAAAGGTTGCTGGATTGAATCCCTGAGCTGACAAGGTAAAAATCTGTCCTTTTGCCCCTGAACAAGGCAGTTAATCCACTGTTCACTGGTAGGCTGTCATTGTAAATAAGAATTTGTTCTTAACTGGCTTGCCTAGTTAAATAAAGGTTAAATTAAAAATATGTCTCTTCTGTAAGCATGGCTTTCCTCCTCTTCTTTAATCTTCCTCAGTGAGATTACATTCTGAGTCTACATCCCTTAGTGAAACCCCTGACCATTGTTCACACACAATCAGGACAGTGTGTTTACTGTAGCTGTGTGCTCGGTGTTAGTTTAAATATGTATCTGAGTTAATAAGGCTTGAATTAATAATACCTAGAAGTCAGCACTTGCTGTGTGAACTAGAATTCACCCTCTCGGATGTGGTTTGACTTTGCCCTCCTACTGTGGTTTATGAAAGTGAAAAGTCAAGGTACACAATAGTTATTCTGACTGCTCAGTCGATGGAAATCAGAATGATTCCTGTATTGATTTCAACGGAAGGTGAGTGGAGGGCGAGCAGAGCGCTTTATAGTGCATTCAGATAGTGATCAAATAGAGAACACATCACATTTTAGCTGGTGAAGTTTTCAAAATCTCATCGTATCAATGCCAGAAAGAGTGTTATTTATGTAACTGTATGATGCATGTACTGTATATGTGTGGGGAAATTACATTTAAAAAAATAACAAATGAATGCCCCACATCTAGTTGAAATACTATAAAGATGCTCTGTGTTGTTACATTAGTACCAGTAGTACTAGATCAGAGTCTTATATTACAGTAATAAGGCTCTGGTTATAACTACCAGCTTACTGATCTAGTGTGTGTGTGTGTGTGTGTGTGTGTGTGTGTGTGTGTGTGTGTGTGTGTGTGTGTGTGTGTGTGTGTGTGTGTGTGTGTGTGTGTGTTTTTTTGTGTGTGTCTCCCTCCAGCCCTGTACTGCAGCACCCCTGACTCGCCCCTGCAGGGGTCCATCAGCAGCCAGACTGGAGGTCACCTCAACAGCCTGGTCCGCTGGGCCTGTGACCGGGGATACCGCCTCATAGGGAACAGTACGGCCGTGTGCAGGAAGAACCCCTACGGATACTTCGCCTGGGACTCCCCCGTTCCGGCTTGCCAAGGTGAGATCAGGGTGTTATAGGGCAAGGGGAAGGGTGGAAAGGGGCAAGGATAGTTCTTAACTGTCAATCTAATGTGGACAGATGTTTTACAGTTAAAGCAGTGAATTATTAACAGTCAGCCACATGTCGTTGAAATGCTTTAGATCACTATGATATGCTGCAGTACCACTAGCAGTATTGTCCCTGATCAGGAACCAGATATTAATAAAGCTTCCTAAATTAAAAAGCTGTCCTATTTTAGTCACGACTCATGAGTTGAATTGCTCAATACTATACTACTACAATTTGACTATAATTTTCCAGGAATATAATTCTCATCCTGTTGTATGTACTAGTGTGTCACATATAAGAGGTCCATTTCCATTGTAGCTACTCAACACCTATCTACCTCCAGCTAGTTTTTTCTACATGAAATGTGAGAGCCAGAATAGAAATAAATGTCCCCTATTTTCCTGTAAAAAAAAAAAAAGACTGGTTTTGTCTAAAGCTCCACTCAGTGATTTAATGTGATTTGATGCCACCTTACTGTCAGGTGACAGAGGCTCGAGGGACACTAAAATGGAGTGACACCCATAATATGACTTACGTTGCTGTGTTTACACAGGCAGCCCAATTCAGATTTGATTTCATTAATTGGTCTTTTGACCAATCAAATCAGCTCTGAAAAAGACCGATGTGAAAATATCGTATGTGATTGGCCGTCCTCATAATATAAGGAGACCATATGGTCTTGATGATTAAATCTAGATCTTGACAATATTTTTACACTGACAACAAGTTCAAATACCAATAGTGGATGTATATCCAAACAGACAGATACTAACCTCCGGGTTAGTTCTGAGCGGCACCTTACGCTTCGATCACACCGACAGTGTCCGTGTGAAAAATAGTACGCAGCATCATCTGGATATATATGCAACAAAAGTTCAACATTCATCTTCTGCTACCATTTCTGTCAAGCAGTCTACACATACAGTTAGATGCATACGTTAGATAAATCCTAAGTATGCACCACACAGAACGCACTGCAACTGCCTCTGCGACGCAACGCTGCAAGGTGAAATAAATAAATGAAAGGTAAACACAGGGCTTCATTGGAAATGAATGTCATTCTGGTGTACCAAAAATGCAATGACGCTGTCGGTGTGATTGAACCGTCATTTAAATGTATGTAGTTCTGTCCTTAAAACCTGTTGAGGACAGACGTTCCGCTAGTGGAACCCCGTTCCGCCTGCGGAACCCCTAGCCAACAGCCAATGGCATCGCACGGCACGAAATACAAAACCAACTAAAGCACCACAATTCAATTTTCTCAAACAATCAACTATTTTACACCATTTTAAAGATAAGACTCTCCTTTATCTAACCACATTGTCCGATTTCAAAAAGGCTTTACAGCGAAAGCAAAACATTAGATTATGTTAGGAGAGTACATAGACACAAATAATCACACAGACATTTTCCAAGCAAGCATATATGTCACATAAACCCAAACCACAGCTAAATGCAGCACTAACCTTTGATGATCTTCATCAGATGACACACCTAGGACATTATGTTATACAATACATGCATGTTTTGTTCAATCAAGTTCATATTTATATCAAAAACCAGCTTTTTACATTAGCATGTGATGTTCAGAACTAGCATACCCACCGCAAACTTCCGGTGAATTTACTAAATTACTCATGATAAACGTTCACAAAATACATAATTATTTTAAGAATTATAGATACAATGCAATCGCGGTGTCAGATTTTAAAATAGCTTTTTGGCAAAAGCACATTTTGCAATATTCTGGGTACATAGCTCGTCCATCACGGCTAGCTATTTTGGCACCCACCAAGTTTGGGACAACCTAAACTCAGAATGGCTATTAGAAAAATTTGATTACCTTTGCTGTTCTTCGTCAGAATGCACTCCCAGGACTTCTACTTCAACAACAAATGTTGTTTTGGTTCCAAATAATCCATAGTTATATTCAAATAGCTCCGTTCTGTTCGTGCGTTGAGGTCAGTATCCGAAGGGTGACGCGCGAGCACATTTCGTGACCAAAAAAATCTAAATATTCCATTACCGTACTTAGAAGCATGTCAAATGCTGTTTAAAATCATGCTACTAATTTATGCTATTTTTCTCGTAAAATAGCGACAATATTCCAACCGGGCAACGTTGTATTCATTCAAAGGCTGAAAGAAAAAAATGTAGTCTCGTGACCGCGCATCTCCAGTGTCACTGTCCCCAGGCTGACCACTTACAAATTCTCCTGCTGTTCTTCGCCCAGAGACAGCAGACACCTCATTCCACTTTCTGGCGGCTTTAGAGAGCCAATGAAGCCTTAGAAAATGTCACGTTACAGCACAGATGCTGTATTTTTGAAAGAGATGGAACAGAAGGATAACAAATTGTCAGACAGGGCACTTCCTATATGGAATCTTCTCAGGTTTTGGCCTGCCATATGAGTTCTGTTATACTCACAGACACCATTCAAACAGTTTTAGAAACTTTAGAGTGTTTTCCATCCAAATCTACTATTTATATGCATATTCTAGTTTCTGGGCAGGAGTAGTAAGCAGATTAATTCGGGTACGTTTTTTATCCGGTCGTGAAAATACTGCCACCTATCCCAAAGAAGGTTAAGCTCTTCTTGTCTAGTGATGTTCTGTATTATGTCATTCTGTATTATGTTTTATGTTCTGTGTGGACCCCAGGAAGAGTAGATGCTGCTTTTGCAACAGCTAATGGGGATCCTGATAAAATACCTAATGTGCACTACTTTTGAGCAGAGCCTTATGGGTAACGCACTATAAAGGTAGGGGAATAGGGAGCCAATTGAGACGCAGCCTCCATAGTATTCCAAACTGATTGGAGAGAAAGAGAGAGAAAATATAAGGATGGGTCTAATCATATTCTGTTAGCTAGTGGGGAGTATGCTAAAACCTTATGTAAAAAAAATGACTGAATGTTTTTTGACTGTAGGAGTGACACTCACCAGAGAGTAGGTGGCAGAAAGAAACTGAATAGTTTCACATTTTCCTTAGCAGAGAAACACACACACACACACACATACACACGCATACATACACACACATACACACACAGCATAGTTATAATCTCCTCAGAGCCTCTGTTTGTTTTTGCTTACTCTTTCACTTTATAATTATCATTCACTTCTCCAGCTTTTCCCACAACAATATACCTATTGTTATAGCAGGAAGAAATTATGCCATTCCCCTTATTCAGAATGACTTCCGACATACGCTGAGTGACATAGAGGTGTTCCTAATGTTTTGTACGTTCAGTGTCTACAGCCACAATTCCTTGTTTGTTTGTGTGTTTGGAAGAAGGTCCCCGCCCCCCAAAAATCTACACGGTGGAAAAACTAAAATAACTCGTACACTTCCACCTCTGCTTGAAAGGGGACGAAGTTATTTTCTTTTCAACCTTGTCTGTGTGTTTGTTTTGGTTTCTTTATCGCTATCAAAAAATGTTTTTCTGTGTCTCTGTAAATCAGTTCATATAAGGTGATCCTTTGTCACTGTGTAAAGATTGAGTGGCCATTACTTTGTCAGTAGATAGTCAGTGCGGGTTGAGTGAGCAGCGTGTTAATGTGTGGAAGTTGTGTCAATGCTGTCTGTGTGTTAGAAGATGAAGGAACAGGAAGAGAATCAGTATCATTATATGGTCTCTGTGTGTTAGAAGATGAAGGAACAGGAAGAGAATCAGTATCGTTATATGGTCTCTGTGTGTTAGAAGATGATTGAACAGGAAGAGAATCAGTATCATTATATGGTCTCTGTGTGTTAGAAGATGAAGGAACAGGAAGAGAATCAGTATCATTATATGGTCTCTGTGTGTTAGAAGATGAAGGAACAGGAAGAGAATCAGTATCATTATATGGTCTCTGTGTGTTAGAAGATGAAGGAACAGGAAGAGAATCAGTATCATTATATGGTCTCTGTGTGTTAGAAGATGAAGGAACAGGAAGAGAATCAGTATCATTATATGGTCTCTGTGTGTTAGAAGATGAAGGAACAGGAAGAGAATCAGTATCATTATATGGTCTCTGTGTGTTAGAAGATGAAGGAACAGGAAGAGAATCAGTATCGTTATATGGTCTCTGTGTGTTAGAAGATGAAGGAACAGGAAGAGAATCAGTATCGTTATATGGTCTCTGTGTGTTAGAAGATGAAGGAACAGGAAGAGAATCAGTATCATTATATGGTCTCTGTGTGTTAGAAGATGAAGGAACAGGAAGAGAATCAGTATCATTATATGGTCTCTGTGTGTTAGAAGATGAAGGAACAGGAAGAGAATCAGTATCATTATATGGTCTCTGTGTGTTAGAAGAATATGTGGAAGCAGAATCAATGTTCCTCACTGTACTGACAGTCTGTCTATAGTGGTATAGTCAGTGGGTCTTTGTGTGAGTAGTGTTACTTTATCTCTCTGACCAATGTCGTCAGCAGGCCTTTGTGTTGAAACGGTTTGTGTTGATCTCCTTGTGTGAGTTGTGTACTGTTGGTGTGTGTGTGAGAGACTGTCTGTTATTTGAGTGCTCTGTATGTGTGAGTTTATCTATGTGTGTGAGACTGATTTGAGGGCGTGGTGTGAATAGTGCAATAACCCTGAGTGTAATTCCTTTGATAAATAACCCTGAGTGAAATTCCTTTGATAAATAACCCTGAGTGTAATTCCTTTGATAAATAACCCTGAGTGTAATTCCTTTGATAAATAACCCTGAGTGAAATTCCTTTGATAAATAACCCTGAGTGTAATTCCTTTGATAAATAACCCTGAGTGTAATTCCTTTGAGCAGAATAAGTGCTGACACGCCTCTCTTCCTCTCCTCCTGTATCCTCCTCCTCCCCTGGTCTCCCGTCCTCTGGTCTCCCCTCCTCTGGTCTCCTCTCCTTTCCTGGTCTCCCCTCCTCCTCTCCTGGTCTCTCCTCCTCTCCACTGGTCTCCCCTCCCTTTCCCCTGGTCTCCCATCCTCCTCTCCCATCCTCCTCCCCTGGTCGCCCCTCCTCCTCCCCTCTCATCCTCCTCCCCTGGTCTCCCCTCCTCGCCCCTCCTCCTCCCCTGGGCGCCCCTCCTCCTCCTCTCCCCACCTCTCCCCTGGTCTACCCCATGGCAGCGGTGTCCTGCGGGGTGCCCAAGGCGCCGTTGAACGGAGGAGTGCTAACGGTGGACTACTCAGTGGGCACACACGTGACCTACTTCTGCAATGACGGCTACCGCCTGTCCTCCAAAGAGCTGACCAGCGCCGTCTGCCAGCCGGACGGCACCTGGAGCAACCACAACAAGATCCCCCGTTGTTCAGGTAGCTAACGTTAGGCTAGGAAGCTAGTGAGGGGGGGGTGTATGAGGGCATTTGTGCGCGCTGCCCAGGTAGCTAACGTTAGGCTAGGAGGTTAGTCCAGCAGCTGGGACAGGTAAAGCAGGGGCAGAGAGTATATTTGTGTGTATGCGTGACTGTAATTGTGAGTGTGTATGTGTGTGTGTTTGTGCGTTCACCTCACAGCTCCCATGAGGTCAATTACTTCCCTATTAAAATAAGTTCCCCCCTCGAAGGCAATCCCTCACTTATTCATTAGTCTGTATTTTGTCAAAACATGAAGTTATTTCCCGTTAAGATGGCTGTTTAAAATGCCTGGCTGCCTCACAAAGCAGCGCAAATGGAGGTCAACAGTTAACACAGAAAATAATACAATAGTAATGGAGAACTGTGTGGGAAGGAATCAGAGGTTATGCCAATTATCTTCTGACAGTAAGTCGCTCTGGATAATAATGCCTGCTGTGTGTGCGCATGCACGCGTGTGTGACTGTGCCTGTGAACCTGTGTGTGTGTGTGTGTGTGTGTGTGTGTGTGATAGTGGTGGTGTGTCCAAGCATCGGCTCCTTCTCTCTGGAACACGGGAGGTGGAGGATCGTGAACGGCTCCCACTATGAGTACAGGACCAAGATTATCTTCAACTGTGACCCGGGCTACTACCGCCTAGGCCCCGCCCACATCCAGTGCACGGCCAACGGCGTGTGGAGTTGGAGGAATGAAAGGCCTCACTGCCAGAGTGAGTAAAGGGCGGACAATAATTTATATTTTTACCTGGGACTTTTTACACCATCTCCATGTCAGAAGCATGTTGTGTTTATGCTGTGTGCCTAAGGCGTATTGCATGTCTATGTCATGATTAGCAATTTCACTTAGCAAATGGGACTTTACACATGAAGCATGTTGTGTTAAGTTTGCTTCATTTTGCTACAGTCTGCTCTAGGGAGTGTTGAATGTTTGTCCAACCTTGAGCAGAATCCTAAGATTGGTATGTGATATTTTGACCCCAAATAGTCAATAATGAGACAGATAGGTGAGATAGAGACGTCTTTGAGATGTTAATTAAAAGTAGTATCATTTGCAGGTGTGCTTGGATGTGGATGTGGGAGGATAGTGAATGCACTAGACTTGACCACATAGATTTTTATGGTTTCAATTTTTCCAAAACAGAAATAAACAAACAGAATCCCAGGCCACCTCCAACCTCCCTTTACCTCCTCTCCCTTTACCTCTCTCCTCTTCCTTTACCAACTCTCCTCTCCTCTCCCTTTACCTCTTCTCCTCTCCCTTTACCTCCTCTCCCTTTACCTCCTCTCCCTTGACCTCCTCTCCCTTTACCTCCTCTCCTCTCCCTTTACCTCCTCTCCTCTCCCTTTACCTCCTCTCCTCTCCCTTTACCTCCTCTCCTCTCCCTTTACCTCCTCTCCCTTTACCTCCTCTCCCTTTACCTCCTCTCCTCTCCCTTTACCTCCTCTCCTCTCCCTTTACCAACTCTCCTCTCCCTTTACCTCCTCTCCTCTCCCTTTACCTCTCTCCTCTCCCTTTACCAACTCTCCTCTCCCTTTACCTCCTCTCCTCTTCCTTTACCTCCTCTCCTCTCCCTTTACCTCCTCTCCTCTTCCTTTACCTCCTCTCCCTTTATCACTTCTCCTCTCCCTTTACCTCCTCTCCTCTCCCTTTACCTCCTCTCCTCTTCCTTTACCTCCTCTCCCTTTATCACTTCTCCTCTCCCTTTACCTCCTATCCCTTTACGTCCTCTCCCTTTACCTCCACTCTCGTCTCCCTTTACCTCCTCTCCTCTCTCCTCTCCCTTTACCTCCTCTCCCCACCCTTTACCTCCACTCCACTCTTCCTCTCTTCTCTCCCTTCTCCTCTCCTGTCCCTCCTCCCTTCCCTTCTCCTCCTCTCCGCTCCATCCTCTCCTCTCTCCTCTCCTCTCTGCACCTCCTCTCTCTTCTCCCCTACCTTGTCTCCTCTCCTGTTCCAAGGATCCCAAAAACCAAATAATATGACTCACCTTCACTTACAAATACCACAGAAACAGTTGACAGATCAATTAAAACTTGGCAAAAATAGCTTCGATTGAATTACCATTTGAACTGTAAGGGATCAGCCTGTGTCTTATTTATTAACCAAGAATACAAAGAATTGTTATACTCAACTCTGAGAGTGGTTTGAGACAATATCTCTCATATGTTTGTTTATGCCATTGGTTTGTGAGCTGGGAGATGATGTCTCTGTTATTGTCTGTGTCACAGTCATTTCCTGTGGAGACCTCCCTGGCCCGCCCAATGGGAAGAAGATTGGTACGCAGATGACCTTCGGGGCGACCGCCATCTTCATGTGTGACGCAGGGTTCATGCTGGTGGGCTCTACCGTGAGAGAATGTCTCCCCTCTGGACTGTGGAGTGGGCAGGAGACGCGCTGCTTGGGTAAAACAACCTATTTGTTCCCCACATCTCTGTTCTCTGTCTTTGTGTGAAACAACCAAGTCATTCTCCAGACTCTGAGAGAATGTTAAGATTATTTAGAGTTATTACCCACATTGTGTTGTCTGTCTGTGAAATGTAGGCTACAGTATCTACAGCCCTAACAATGTTTTGGTTGTTGTAGAGTTATTTTAAGTCTCCCCCTCTAAGGAACATCTTTCTAATGTGTTAAAATAGCTTTACAGTCTAACTTTTCTGTCTGCTGATGCCAAGTCTGTGGAAGCAGGGACAACTGTCTATTTTGGGCTTCCATCTTTTCTCTGACACACGTATGTGGACTAAAAATATCTCTGCGACCTGACTGTTTAAATTAGCATCTCAATACTGTACTCTGTCTGTAACCTTCACAGAACAGGACTGTACAGTACATTACAAGACTTCTCTTTCTCCCTCTTCCCCCTAACTCTCCCATCTCTCTCCCCCTCTCTCCTCCTCCTCTCTCTTTCTCTCTCTCTCAATTCAATTTCAATTCAAGTCCATTTAAGGGCTTTATTGGCATGGGAAACATATGTTAACATTGCCAAAGCAAGTGAAATAGATAATAAACCAAAGTGAAATTAACAGTACAAATTAACAGTAAACATAACATTGGCTCTCTCTCTCTGACTCTCTCTTTCGCTCTCTCTCTCTCTCCCTGATTCTCTTTCGCCTTCGCTCCCTTTCTCCCTCTCTCTCCATCTCTCTTTATCTCCCACTCTCTCTCTCTCTCTGTCTTATCTCTCTATCTCTCTCCCCCCTTTCTCTTCTCTTGCTCTCTCTCTCCTCTCCCTCCTCTAACTATTGTTTTTGTGTTTCTCTCCAGCGGGCCACTGTGGTATTCCGGAGACCATAGTGAACGGCCAGGTGATCGGGGAGAACTTTGGCTACAGAGAGACGGTAGTGTACCAGTGCATCCCAGGCTTCCGCCTCATCGGCTCCTCGGTGCGGATCTGCCTGCAGGACCACAACTGGTCTGGACAGCTGCCTTCCTGCGTGTGTGAGTAGTCTCGCTCTCTCTGACACACTCACATTTTTATTGACTTGGCCAAAGCTTTTGATACGGTAGACCATTCCATTCTTGTGGGCCGGCTAAGGAGCATTGGTGTCTCTGAGGGGTCTTCGGCCTGGTTTGCTAACTAACTCTCGCAAAGAGTGCAGTGTATAAAGTCAGAACATCTGCTGTCTCAGCCACTGCCTGTCACCAAGGGTGTACCCCAATGCTCGATCCTAGGCCCCACGCTCTTCTCAATTTACATCAACAACATAGCTCAGGCAGTAGGAAGCTCTCTCATCCATTTATATGCAGATACAGTCTTATACTCAGCTGGCCCGTCCCCAGATGTTGTGTTAAAAGCTCTACAACAAAGCTTTCTTAGTATCCAACAAGCTTTCTATGCCCTTAACCTTGTTCTGAACACCTCCAACACAAAGGTCATGTGATTTGGTAAGAAGAATGCCCCTCTCCCCACAGGTGTGATTACTACCTCTGAGGGTTTAGAGCTTGAGATACAAGTACTTGGGAGTATGACTAGAAGGTACACTGTCTTTCTCTTAGCACATATCAAAGCTGCAATCTAAAGTTAAATCTAGACGTGGTTTCCTCTGTCGTAATCGCTCCTCTTTCACCCCAGCTGCCAAACTGACCCTGATTTAGAGACATCATTTAATTGTCTTAAGTCTCTCTTTATGTGTTGTTGTGGTGTCTCTCTTGTCGTGATATTTTTATTTTACATTTTTAATCCCAGCTCCCATTCCCGTAGGAGGCCTTTTGCCTTCTAATAGGCCATCATTGTAAATAACAATTTGGAAACCATGTGTTTAATGTATTTGATATCATTCCAGTTATTCCACTCCAGCCATTACCACAAGCACGTCTTCCCCAATTAAGATGCCACCAAATTCCTGTGCTTGATTCATTTTTTGTGGTTCATGATTTTTCATAACACAGTTGAGGAAAAAAAAAAAAGTCTCTATATATTCTCCCACAAATGTAATGTTAAACAGAGTAGAGTCTTCTTCACACCTCTGCAAACACTTTTGGGTGAGCGTCAGCTCAGACACAGTTGACTAATAACACTGCTTTAGAATGCAAAGGGTAGAAGGGAGTCACCACGCTGCGTAATTATGCTGTCTCCAGGCTAACGAGTCGAGTAGCACTCCCGAGCTCCCCCTGCAGTTCACAAAGACCCTGACATATACAACGTTCTCTTCCTTCTCTCTGCGCTCACACACAAGGAGCCTTCCCTATTTGCCCGTTTTTACTGGAACTGAAAGGAACATGTAGAATGATGACGCAGCATGCACTTTTACAGACAGTTATTTGTCTTATTGTGTTTTATAGCGTTACTAATCTAGATGGAATGATGCAAGCGGTAGATGTCATAGAAGGTATTAGTCATATACGGTTGGTGGACAGACTGCTTGTGATAGTCTACAGTATCTTCAAATAGATACATCTTCCAAGTTTGCCTGAGGAAACTGCTCTTTCTCCGTTTAATGCAGCGAGGCAATAGTGGTGTGTGTGAAAGACAGGCAATGCAAATCCCCTGTTTCCTGCGATCTGGAGATAAACAGACAGAACGCAGCACCGCGGACCTGAAGGTGATCACTCTGGGTGACGTTTTCCCTAGGTACAGATCTAGGATCAGCTTCCCCTCCCAAATTTGTTAACCATTAGTGGGGAAAATGCTAAACTGACCCAAGATCAGTGTCTAGGGGCAACTTCACTCTATTCCGTGTCACCTTTACCACGTCACAGCCCTGGCACACCTTTACCACGTCACAGCGCTGGCACACCTTTACCACGTCACAGCGCTGGCACACCTTTACCACGTCACAGCGCTGGCACACCTTTACCACGTCACAGCGCTGGCACATCTTTACCACGTCACAGCCCTGGCACACCTTTACCACGTCACAGCGCTGGCACACCTTTACCACGTCACAGCGCTGGCACACCTTTACCACGTCACAGCGCTGGCACACCTTTACCACGTCACAGCCCTGGCACACCTTTACCACGTCACAGCCCTGGCACACCTTTACCACGTCACAGCGCTGGCACACCTTTACCACGTCACAGCGCTGGCACACCTTTACCACGTCACAGCCCTGGCACACCTTTACCACGTCACAGCGCTGGCACACCTTTACCACGTCACAGCCCTGGCACACCTTTACCACGTCACAGCGCTGGCACACCTTTACCACGTCACAGCGCTGGCACATCTTTACCACATCACAGCCCTGGCACACCTTTACCACGTCACAGCGCTGGCACACCTTTACCACGTCACAGCCCTGGCACACCTTTACCACGTCACAGCCCTGGCACACCTTTACCACGTCACAGCGCTGGCACACCTTTACCACGTCACAGCGCTGGCACACCTTTACCACGTCACAGCCCTGGCACACCTTTACCACGTCACAGCCCTGGCACACCTTTACCACGTCACAGCGCTGGCACACCTTTACCACGTCACAGCGCTGGCACACCTTTACCACGTCACAGCGCTGGCACACCTTTACCACATCACAGCGCTGGCACACCTTTACCACGTCACAGCGCTGGCACACCTTTACCACGTCACAGCGCTGGCACACCTTTACCACGTCACAGCCCTGGCACACCTTTACCACGTCACAGCTCTGGCACACCTTTACCACGTCACAGCGCTGGCACACCTTTACCACGTCACAGCCCTGGCACATGTCTAGGCTTTATTATTATTATTAATATTATTATTAATATTATTAACTATATGGTTAGAACAATATTTCTATATTCTGTTATCAAATTATAGTGTCTGAAACAATATGTTTCCTATAGGCTATAAGCAAACCGTTTGTTGTCTGATAACGTTGTCTCTCTGGCAGTAATCGTGGTGATGATGCCCAGTGTTTTTATAAAGACAATATGCTGTGTAAAGCTAGCAGCAATTTAAACAGAAATAGCTACTGGAGATATGAGCAGGCCAGGGCCGTTTAACTTTGTCTCCTACTGAAATGGTAGTGAACCGTATCTCCTCAACTGGCTCTCACAAAGACTAGGCCTCTGGCTCACTGATCAACCATGGAGCTAGGCCAACACTTCTTCATGGAAAATAGGATTTTATTTCACCCCTTGGGTGTGTGGGGGGATGGGGAGTGTATGTGTGTGTGTGTGTGTGTGTGTGTGTGTGTGTGTGTGTGTGTGTGTGTGTGTGTGCCTGTACCACCACATTCACGTGCATGTATTTGAGGTTGAGATCAGCTATTTTAATGTGCAATGATGTGGTTTTAAATTCTGGTTATAGACAGTGCTCAAATGAAGGGGAAATTGCTTCTTTGCAAAGAGAGACAAATTGCATCTGTAATTATGCAAATGCAGTTGTTTGTGAGAACATGGGAAAGAGAGGGAGGGGGGAGGGAGAGAGCGAGAGAGAGCGAGAAAGGGAGAGAGAGCAGCGGCGAATGGCAATGAGTAATGTGTGGACCCGCCAGGGTTGAGAAGGAGAAAAACAAGACTGAAGTGAGGAATCACTTTCTACAGACATTGAGACCTTCAGGTTCAGGTTCTCCCTCACAGGCTTAGTGGGACAGAGAACCCAGAAACGGACTGGCCATAATGCCAGTTTGGGCAAATGCCAGATACGCTGGTCCATCTTTAGCCCAGTGGGCCAGTCTAAAACCTCGGTGCAGACAAAGACAGATGTGGCTTGCTGCTTCAACTTCAATTTCAACTTTGACAGTGGTTATATCCTCCTTATCGTGTGATGCCTACAGCAGTGAAAAATATTAAAGCATAAACATTTATTTTCTCTGACGATTCACGTCACTAAAAGGCCACATGACTTTGAAAATGTAACATTATCAAGTTCATTAGAAAAAATGTTTTTTGACATTGTCTGCAGTAGGGTAGAGAAGAAGTGCCTGGAGTGGGATACAGGTCAGTAGTTAACTGTGGTGGACTAGCTGTGACTGAGGTGGCTGGAGGACAGAGGCCAGAGGAAAGGATTACTCTCAATTCCCCAAAATGGAGAAGAGGAGGTGGAAGTAATGCTCTATGTCTGCTCTGTGTCTGCTCTGTGTCTGCTCTGTGTCTGCTCTGTGTCTGCTCTGTGTCTGCTCTATGTCTGCTCTGTGTCTGCTCTGTGTCTGCTCTGTGTCTGCTCTGTGTCTGCTCTGTGTCTGCTCTGTGTCTGCTCTGTGTCTGCTCTGTGTCTGCTCTGTGTCTGCTCTGTGTCTGCTCTGTGTCTGCTCTGTGTCTGCTCTGTGTCTGCTCTGTGTCTGCTCTGTGTCAGCTCTGTGTCTGCTCTGTGTCTGCTGTGTGTCTGCTCTGTGTCTGCTCTGTGTCTGCTCTGTGTCTGCCTGTTTGTTCCTGCACATGTCAAAACATTAATTGAAAAAAAAGCACAGTGGGTCTGGGTTTTTTGCGTGGTGACACACATACACACAGATACTCACACCCCTGCTGTTACCTACACACTTTAAATATCAGCAGATTTCTAGGGCACATACACTTGGAGTTAGGGCCTTCACACCTTAACACTGACTTCCAGACCAGCACACAATCACTCACCCATTGGCTCAGGGACCCCGTTTGTGATATTAAATTCAACAGGGATCAAATCAAATTTAATTTGTTACATGCTTCGTAAACAACAGGTGTAGACTAACAGTGAAATGCTTACTTACAGGCCCTTCCCAACAATGCAGAGAGAAAGAAAACAGAGAAATAATACAAAAGTAAAACACGTAATAATAAATCCACAATGAGTAACGATAACTTGGCTACATACACGGGGTACCAGTACTGAGTCAATGTGCAGGGGTACGAGGTAATTGAGGTAGATATGTACATATACCTATGAATAAAGTGACTAGGCATCAGGGTAGACAATAAACAGTAGAAGCAGCGTGTACTGTATGTAATGACTTAAAAGAAGTTTGTGCAAAAAGGGTCAATGCAGATAGACCGGGTAGTTATTTGATGAACTATTTAGCTAACTATTTAGCAATCTTATGGCTTGGGGATAGAAGCTGTTCAGGGTCCTGTTGGTTCCAGACTTGGTGCATCGATATTGCTTGCCGTGCAGTAGTCTACCGCATGCTCTGGGTACGCGTCCTGGTAATCCGTCTGGCCCTGCGGTCTTGTGAATGTTAAAGGACGGTCTTACTCACATTGGCTAAGGAGAGCGTTATCAGCGATGTTCATCTGGAACAGCTGGTGCTCTCCTGCATGGTTCAGTGTTGCTTGCCTCGAAGCGAGCGTAGAAGGCATATAGCTCATATGGTAGGCACACGTCAGTGGGCAGCTCACGGCTGGTTTTCCCTTTGTAATCTGTGATACTTTGCATGCCCTGCTACATCCAACGAGCGTCAGAGCCAGCGTAGTAGGATTCGATCTTAGTCCTGTATTGACGCTTTGCTTTTTTGATGGCTCATCAGAGGGCGTTATTAATGAAGCTTGTGGCTGATGTGGTAAACTCCTCAACCAAGCTTTACAGTTGGCACTGTGCATTCGGGCAGGTAGCGTTCTCCTGGCGTTCGCCAAACCCAGATTCTTTCGTCGTCCTGCCAGATGGTGACGCGTGAGTCATCACACCGGAGAACGCATTTCCACTGCTCCAAATTCCAATGGAAGTGAGTGTGACACCACTCCAGCCGACGTTTATCATTGAGCATGGTGATCTTAGGCTTGTGTGCTGCTGCTCTGCCATGGAAACCCATTTCATGAAGTTCCCGACGAACAGTTATTGTGCTGACGTTGCTTCCAGAGGCAGTTTGGAACTCGATAGTGAGTGTTGCAACCGAGGACAGACGATTTTTACACGTTACGCGGTTCAGCACACGGCGGTCCTGTTCTGTGAGCTTGTGTCTTCTACCACGTCGTGGCTATGCCCTTGTTGCTCCTAGACATTTCCACTCCACAATAACAGCATTTACAGTTGACCGGGGCAGCTCTAGCAGGGCAGAAATATGACAAATTGATTTGTTGGAAAGGTGGCATCCTATGACGGTGCCACGTTGAAAGTCACTGAGCTCTTCAGTAAAGCCATTCTACTGCCAATATTTGTCTGTGGAGATTGCATGACAGTGTGCTCGATTTTATATACCTGTCAGCAACGGGTGTGACTGAAATAGCTAAATCCACTTTGAAGGGGTGTCCACATACATTTGTATATATAATGTATTTCAGTCTGTGCTAGCAAAACAGTTCCGAAACAGCTCCTCATAACTTGAGTAAGATTTTTTTTTAAAAGCATAAAAGGAGTTTTACAATGACTTCGGCAGTGGATGGCCGGACGAACCAAGTCTCGGGCTCTGGGACACCTTTTGGCATCAGAGAGAAAATGTTGCCGTTTTCAAACTAATTTCCTGCAATTCTACATATTTTGTCTTGGGGCAGATATATTTTTTGTTGTTGCGGCATAAAGCTAATATTCTACACATTTCGCCATGAGACGTAGAGATTTTTTTTATCACAGTGCATTTATGTATAACAAAAAACACACGTTTTTTTTTTCAATTTAACCTAATTGAACAAATTCTTATTTACAATGACGGCCTACCCCTGCCAACCCCGGATGACGATGGGCCAATTGTGCACCACCCTATGGGACTCCCAATCACAGCTGGATGTGATTCAGCCTGGATTTGAACCAGGGACTAGAGTGACACCTCTTGCATTGAGATGCAGTGCCTCAGACCCTGCGCCACTCGGGAGCCCATTATTTAGTTGAAAAATGTATCATTGGTGGAGTAATGTGGATACCAATATCCCTGTGAGCCTCCCAGGCTCATGTTGCCCAGGGTTAAGAACATAAATGGTAGATGAATAATATTACATTGTATTGTAGTACCATCTATACCAAGGATCATCAACTAGATTCAGCCACAGGATGATTTTATTGAGTGGATGGTCAGGGCGCCAGAACATAATTACAAATAATTTGTGGACCGCAAATTGACCGCAAGAAGCCCAAACAGATATATTTGACTAAAACTTAAAAATGTCAAACCTTGCTTACATTTGTATACGATCACATACAGGTACACTATGTCATTCCATTATGCGTGGGAATACTTTGGAACAGATTTACACAATGTAAATCACTTGGAGCTGATTTGCTGCTGTCCCTACTGGGCTGCCAGTTGGGAAACCTTGCTCTAAACTTATTCCATGAATCCCTTGGCCAAAATGTGTTAAATCTGTTGATGTTAGTAATATTGATATTTTTTTTAAATATGAAATGTAAAAAATGATATAATAATAATAATAATAAATCTTTTGAGATCTGGCTGTGGACCCCCTGCAGTACCATCCCAGTTTGAGGATACCTGGCCTAACACACTGACTTCCAGACCAGTACACAAACACTCACCCATACTTATCCCCTCTTACTCCATTTGCACACACTGTATATAGATTTTCTATTGTGTTATTGTCTGTACTTTTGTTTATCCTATGTGTAACTCTGTGTTGTTTTTTGTTGCACTGCTTTGCTTTATCTTGGCCAGGTCGCAGTTGTAATAAAGGTGGTTAAATAAAGGTGAAATAAAAATACATTTAAAAAACAATCTCTCTCTCTCCCTCTCCCTCCATCTTGTCTCTCTCCCTCACTGACTCAGTCTGGTCCATTATTTAATTTCATAAGTCCCAGACAGTCTCCCTCTCACTGATCCCACAAAGTCCCACAATGTCAGGCTTACAGTATCCCTCCTAGTATCATGTCCCCATGGCCCCTTATATTAGGCCCCAGAACCACCAGTTTCTCCCCTCCCAGGACCCATGCCTCCCAGGCGGACAGAGAAACGCCTCCCAGAGCTGGAGAGAGGATATATAATCAGTTACACAGTATGCTCAGCCATCACTTCTGCATCGCTCAGCAAATGCCTGCAATTGAGCACAACTAATGTGGTTTGCGCCATTGGCGTGAAAATGGCCGCCATCCATTGGATTAGCCATTCGGGTGAGCTGACAGATGGCCAATGAGTTTAGACCAGTGGGACCTGATGGAGAATGACACTCTTCAGGGCAGTGGTCTACGAAGCGGCAATACGACAGTCCTTCGCCATTAGTCCTCCTGAATATCAGTTTGAGAGGTGATTGAGACCATAGAAATAGAATGAGACACTCAAAATGGCCGCCAGTCCATCCATTGTATGGCATTATTGACTTGAACGGGGACGCCGCTTCTATTCATTGTAGTTCTGTAATTGAGACATTCTGTCTGAACTGTTGATAGTCTAGCCTCTAGCCTATTGATAACAAAGCCCGCAGCCATATCACAGTAAGTGAATGTGGGGCTGTGTTCAAGCTCCACTGGTTTATTTTTGGCTTAAATTCCCTGTTCAAGGTCCAGCTATGCTTTAAAAGCTCAATAGGTGTGTTTTTGCAGTGAACAAATGAGCACCCGGTGGATTATTACCTACACTGAACAAAAATATAAACTGAGGAGTATTTCTGTCTGTAATAAAGCCCTTTTGTGGGGAAAAACTCATTCTGATTGGCTGGGCCTGGCTCCCCAGTGGGTGGGGCTGGCTGCCAAGTGGGTGGGCCTATGCCTTTTAAGGCCCATCCATGGCTGCCCCCCTACCCAGTCGTGAAATCCATAGATTAGGGCCTCATTTATTTATTTTAATTGACTGATTTCCTTATATGAACTGTAACTCAGTAAAATCTTTTAAATTGTTGCATGTTGCGTTTATATTTTTGTTCTGTATAAGTCAAAAGTTAGCCTTATCTGTTATCAATTACATATGAATGTTACCCTTTTATACGGTACATCACATACAGTATGATTCAATATGGAATCTCAATGTCAATATCTCTCTCTCCCCCCAGCTATCAGCTGTGGGCACCCAGGAAGCCCCATCTACGGGCGGGCCATCGGTAACGGCTTCAACCTGAACGACGTGGTGAGCTTCTCCTGCAACATGGGCTATGTGATGGAGGGGCCCTCGAGGGCCCAGTGCCAGGCCACGCGCCAGTGGAGCCAGCCACCACCAACGTGTAAAGGTGGGGAAAAAAGTTAAGTCTTCTATTCACACGGAGTACGCTTGCTCGTTCCGCCTGACCACTGCAGTGCACTCTGGGTAAAATGGGGAGGAAGGAGGAGGGGGTCATCATGGCTTGTAGTGGGATTGTAACCAATCAGCATGATTGTGTAGGTTGAATGGGGACATTTGGTTGCTCTGTGTTTCTGTCTGTTATGTGGTTGTTGTGAGTTAGGGTCATAGGCTAGGACGGCCTTTTGAACGTCATTGGATATGATTGTGGTGGTCTCACAGGCTAGGACGCCGTCTTGAACGTCATTGGATATGATTGTGGTGGTCTCATAGGCTAGGACGGCCTCTTGAACGTCATTGGATATGATTGTGGTGGTATCATAGGCTAGGACGGCCTCTTGAACGTCATTGGATATGATTGTGGTGGTATCATAGGCTAAGACGGCCTCTTGAACGTCATTGGATATGATTGTGGTGGTATCATAGGCTAGAAAAGTAACACAATGTTAACTGATGTCCTGGAATAAAATAAAATACACATTTTAAGCACAGGCCATTGTCTCCTCTAGTTCATACTGCTTTGATAATGTTAGCAAAATATCAACAAGTGAAAATAATATGACATCATTAGAACTATGTCTTAATCAATTGACTTGATGGAGCTTGTGTAGAAGCTTTTAGCGATAAATTAGTTGCAAAAATAATATATATATATACACACAGAACCAGTCAAAAGTTTGGACACACCTACTCATTCAAGGGTTTTCCTTTATTTTTTACTATTTTCTACATTGTAGAATAATAGTGAAAATATCAAAACTATTAAATAACATATGGAATCATGTAGTAACCAAAAAGGTGTTAAACAAATCAAAATATATTTGAGATTTGAGATTCTTCAAAGTAGCCACCCTTTGCCTTGATGACAGCTTTGCACACTCTTGGCATTCTCTCAACCAGCTTCACCTGGAATGCTTTTCCAACAGTCTTGAAGGAGTTCCCACATATGCTGAGGTCTTGTTGGCTGCTTTTCCTTCACTCTGTTGTCAATAGTGTGAACCATGGATTGAGATCAATGGAAGATTATCACAGAAAGGCAGTTTCATGTCAGCATTTTGCCCTATATGAGTGACTGCAGAGGGTTAGGCGTGTCCTCCTAAGTGTTAGAATGAATGTATCCCTTACATGTTTCCGCCAAATAACACATGCTTGTCTATTTCCCCCTCCCTGTCTTCCTCTTCAGTGGTCAACTGCTCCGATCCTGGGATCCCAGCCAACTCCATCAGACAGAGTAAGATAGAACACGGCAACTTCACCTTTGGAACTGTGGTGTTCTACGATTGCAACCCAGGTTTCTACCTGTTCGGTTCTCCGGTTCTCACCTGTCAACCCACGGGACAGTGGGACAAGCCTCTACCTGAGTGTATCGGTGAGTCTGTTGTCACTGTATATGGTCAAAAGAGACTCAGCGATCTGCACACTGCTACTTATACTCATATGTGGTATATTGGAGAAGTTTTGACGGTTGAAAACATTGTCACCGATAAAGCACATTGGGAGCATACTGCTGATTGCAGTGTGCGGAGTCTCTTTTTACCATTCACTGAACTTATTTTGATATCCAGCACCTGCTCAAAAACATTGGTGGTATTTATCTACTGTCATCTGTTCCTATAATTTGTTGTCACTGTCTCACAGACTGTCTCTTTCCCAGAGAGAGACTGCCGACTTAGCAACTTGGCACTTGTGGCTAATTAGCATATTATTCCTTTAATTGAGGCTGAATGAGTTGCGTGACCCCCCGCAGCTTAAGATCAGTGTTCTAATTGAGGGACAGGTGGAACAGCGCTGTGGATATTACACTAATTAGGGATGCCAGGTTGGCAGCTGATCCTTCTGTTTTATGGTGTGTACCTGCAACATTCTCCTCTAAAACAAGTCGCACCAGGGACCTGCTGTACTGGCAACTTGGCATGTCTAAATGCTTGGCTTCAAGGCTGCCTACTGGCTGTCTCAGAGTTCTAAACACAACCTGGGCTTCCTACTGGTTGAGGGGCACGTAGTGTGCTCCAATCAGTTCTCTCCTTTGAAGTTTGAACCCAATCTCAACCTTATTGAACATGATGTGCCGCCTACTGTTTTATCTTAAACCTGACCATAAATGAGCTTTCTTTGTCCCTATCAGTTTGGTGTTCCTGTTGCCATGTGTTTTAAATGGGACAGAAGACCTTGGACAGGACTAATCATTGTGCTATTTTCTCCTCGATGCCTAGTTCCCTGTTTGATCCACCTCCTGCATCATTGACACCGTGTCCAAAATGTTCTTCTCATTTAGACACACCTCATCCTGTCCGTTGCTTCACCACGTTAACTTTTTATCGGCCAGGAGCTGACAAAAAGGGAGAAAGTTTAAAGTAAACTTGCTGATTGTAGCACATTGGAGGGTGAATATTTGAAGAAAGAAGTTGATAATTTACAACATTAAAAAGGAAATTGAGAATTATTACAAAGGGTGAGGATGGTACCATCTACTTTGGATCGTTACCATTTTGTACTTAAGTGCTAATACTGTATTTGGATCATGGTGGAGCTAGTACACTGGTCTTATTCTATGAGCAGGGGTACAGTAGGGGGTACAGTACATTTTGGACGGTACCTGGACCCAGATCAAATCAAGTCCTGGTCTATAAAGCACTTTTAATCTGTGTCTGGGAAATGTAGCCCATAGGTTGTATTATCTGAATTAGTTTTGAAAGCAGTAAAGTAGTTTGTATGATACAGTATCCTCCCTCATCGAGACGTAGGCCAGAACAGTGTTTACTTTACTGCTAATATACTGGACAGGCTACATCCCAAATGCCACTCTATTCCCTATGGGGCCTGGCCAAAAGTGGTGAATATGTTGCCATTTGGGATGCAGCCATAGTGTGTGGCCTCAATCCTGTAGAGACAACACCTTCCACTACGTTAGACCTGTCAGTACTCTGAACTGACGGCATCCATTGTGTGTGTCTCTCTCCTCCAGTGGTGGACTGTGGTCACCCTGGGTGCCCTCCCAACGGCCAACTGAGCGGGGACAAGTTCACCTTCGGCTCCACGGTTCGCTACACCTGCACAGGGGGGCGGCAGCTGAAGGGCGAGTCGGCACGCACCTGCCAGCTTAATGGCCACTGGAGCGTACCCATGCCTTTCTGCTCAGGTGATTTAGGGGGGTTTGTGAGTGTGTGGGGGGGTGTGGGGTCCTGTGAGGTTGGGTGGTTAGGGGGGTTTGTGAGTGGGTGCGGTTGTGTGGGGTTCTGTGAGGTTGGGTGGTTAGGGGGGGGGGGGGTTGTGAGTGGGTGCGGTTGTGTGGGGTTCTGTGAGGTTGGGTGGTTAGGGGGTGGTTTGTGAGTGGGTGCGGTTGTGTGGGGTTCTGTGAGGTTGGGTGGTTAGGGGGGGGTTTGTGAGTGGGTGCGGTTTTGTGGGGTTCTGTGAGGTTGGGTGGTTAGGGGGGGGGTTTGTGAGTGGGTGCGGTTGTGTGGGGTTCTGTGAGGTTGGGTGGTTAGGGGGGGGTTTGTGAGTGGGTGCGGTTGTGTATGCGTTGGGGCTCAGGTTGCCCTGAGGGTAACAAATGGCTAAGTCATCTGCAACGTTACATTATGATCTATAGGAAGGTTGTCATGGTGACCAAGCTCAGATGTTCAAATCTATATTCATCAGCTTTTGGTCTTACTTTTGCTCACTGCAAGAGCTAAAAACAGACAGAGACAAATAGAGAGAAGGTCATATCGAGGACTTTTAGATATACCTCCAAAATAGAGAACTAGCTGCTAATAGCGGAGGGGGATTTAAAAGCGGTGGTGGAGCAACACGTTGGTTCCAGCAGAACAGAAGAAACGAGGCATCGACTAACGTGTGGGCAGGAGGGTTCACCATCTTCACTCTAGCGTGGGCGCTGTACCTGGGCATTGACGTTACGGCTACAATACATCACAACTCCCCTGTCTTCACAGTCGTCTCTCTCTCTCTGTCTCTCTGTCTCTCTCTCTCTCTGTCTCTCTCTCTCTCTTTTACTCTTTCTCCTGCTCTCTCTCTCTTTTACTCTCTCCCTCTCTCTCTCTTGTTTACTCTTTCTCCCGCTCTCTCATTCTTTTACTCTTTGTTCCTCTCTCTCTTTTACTCTTTCACTCTTTCTGTCTCTTTCTGTCTCTCTGTCTCTCTCTCTGTCTCACTCTCTGTCTCTCTCTCTGTCTCTCTCTCTGTCTCTCTCGTTGTCTCTCTCTCTCTCATACGCACACAGACTTAGTTACTGTGCCTTCCTTACTTCCTTCCTTCATTCCTGAATTACTTCCTTCTGCCCAAAATAAAGCTTTTTTCTCCTTCCTCTTCTTCTTCCCTGTCTTCCACTCAATATGTAAAGTGCACAATGTGGATTGGATGGAAATCGTTATATGGCTACATTTAAGTAAATATGACAAAGACCCCGTCGAGGATGATGGGAAAATACATTTGTGGCTGAAGTAATTTTTTTCAGCCGGAGAAGGATGTCATTCTCTGGATAATTAGGGCCTCTGTATTCCCTCTCTTGCAGAAGTTGGGGCCTGCATCCCAAATTAAACCCTATTCCCTGTATAGAGCACTACTTTGAACCAAAACATTGGGCTCTGGTCAAAAGTAGTGCAGTATATAGGGAATAGGGTGCCATTTTGAATGCAGTTGGGACAATAAGTCCCAGTAATGGAACTACTCTGTTGGTGGTTGGTGCTTAGTGTTTGCTGTTCCTCTTTATTGCTTATCTACTTTTCACTACGGCAGACTGAAGAGGAATCCTCTCACCCTCATCTCTCTCTCAATCTATAGAGAGAGAAACAGGTACTCACCTTTAATACAGAAGATGGTGTTTGAATCTGAAAGAGTTTTAATTGGACATCACAAAAAGTGCAAATTACTGGCACAAGATTTATCCCTGTAGTACATATCTTCCCTTCATAGTTTTCTTTAGTTAAAGACTTGTGGCGCTTGTATACACCCTCCCTCGCCCTGTTACAGACTGTCTGTAGTTTAAAGACTTGTGGCGCTTGTATACACCCTCCCTCACCCTGTTACAGACTGTCTGTAGTTTAAAGACTTGTGGCGCTTGTATACACCCTCCCTCACCCTGTTACAGACTGTCTGTAGTTTAAAGACTTGTGGCGCTTGTATACACCCTCCCTCACCCTGTTACAGACTGTCTGTAGTTTAAAGACTTGTGGCGCTTGTATACACCCTCCCTCACCCTGTTACAGACTGTCTGTAGTTTAAAGACTTGTGGCGCTTGTATACACCCTCCCTCACCCTGTTACAGACTGTCTGTAGTTTAAAGACTTGTGGCGCTTGTATACACCCTCCCTCACCCTGTTACAGACTGTCTGTAGTTTAAAGACTTGTGGCGCTTGTATACACCCTCCCTCACCCTGTTACAGACTGTCTGTAGTTTAAAGACTTTAGCAATGGGTACACCTCCACTGCCTCACCCTGTTAGTGAGTCCTACCTGTCCTTTAACCCATCCTTCCATGGCCTGTCAGTGAGTCCTACCTGTCCTTTAACCCATCCTGCCATGGCCTGTCAGTGAGTCCTACCTGTCCTTTAACCCATCCTGCCATGGCCTGTCAGTGGGCCCTACCTGTCCTTTAACCCATCCTGCCATGGCCTGTCAGTGGGTCCTACCTGTCCTTTAACCCATCCTGCCATGGCCTGTCAGTGAGTCCTACCTGTCCTTTAACCCACCCTGCCATGGCCTGTCAGTGAGTCCTACCTGTCCTTTAAACCCACCCTGCCATGGCCTGTCAGTGGGTCCTATCTGTCCTTTAACCCACCCTAACATGGCCTTTCAGTGAGTCCTACCTGTCCTTTAACCCATCCTGCCATGGCCTGTCATTGGGTCCTATCTGTCCTTTAACCCATCCTGCCATGGCCTGTCAGTGAGTCCTACCTGTCCTTTAACCCATCCTAACATGGCCTGTCAGTGGGTCCAATCTGTTCTTTAACCCATCCTGCCATGGCCTGTCAGTGGGCCTTACCTGTCCTTTAACCCATCCTGCCATGGCCTGTCAGTGGGCCCTACCTGTCCTTTAACCCATCCTGCCATGGCCTGTCAGTGAGTCCTACCTGTCCTTTAACCCACCCTGCCATGGCCTGTCAGTGAGTCCTACCTGTCCTTTAACCCACCCTGCCATGGCCTGTCAGTGGGTCCTATCTGTCCTTTAACCCACCCTAACATGGCCTTTCAGTGAGTCCTACCTGTCCTTTAACCCATCCTGCCATGGCCTGTCATTGGGTCCTATCTGTCCTTTAACCCATCCTGCCATGGCCTGTCAGTGAGTCCTACCTGTCCTTTAACCCATCCTAACATGGCCTGTCAGTGGGTCCAATCTGTTCTTTAACCCATCCTGCCATGGCCTGTCAGTGGGCCTTACCTGTCCTTTAACCCATCCTGCCATGGCCTGTCAGTGGGCCCTACCTGTCCTTTAAACCCATCCTAACATGGCCTGTCAGTGGGTCCAATCTGTCCTTTAACCCACCCTAACATGGCCTGTCAGTGGGCCCTACCTTTCCTTTAACCCACCCAGCCATAGCCTGTCAGTGGGCCCTACCTGTCCTTTAACCCATCCTGCCATGGCCTGTCAGTGGGCCCTACCTGTCCTTTAACCCATCCTAACATGGCCTGTCAGTGGGTCCAATCTGTCCTTTAACCCACCCTAACATGGCCTGTCATTGGGCCCTACCTTTCCTTTAACCCACCCTGCCATAGCCTGTCAGTGGGTCCTATCTGCTCTTTAATAACCCATCCTGCCATAGCCTGTCAGTGGGTCCTATCTGTCCATAGCCTGTCAGTGGGTCCTATCTGTCCTTTAATAACCCATCCTGCCATGGCCTGTCAGTGGGTCCTATCTGTTCTGATCATAGTGTGAAGAGTTCAGCAACATGATAACCACCCCGCCTAATCCTAATGTTTATTCAACATCCATTGGGATCGAATTAACATATTTTTGTTTACAGTGTGTTATTGAGTAGTGTGAAAAGTCTGGCAGTGTGTAAAGTGGGCCTAAAGCTGACTATGCTGCTGAGAGATATGAGAACTCAAGCTGACAATCTCACCTCTTCTACCAGAGTTATGTGAATGCAGAGAGAGAGAGAGAGAGAGAGAGAGAGAGAGAGAGAGAGAGAGAGAGAGAGAGAGAGAGAGAGAGAGAGAGAGAGAGAGAGAGAGAGAGAGAGAGAGAGAGAGAGAGAGAGAGAGAGAGAGAGAGAGAGAGAGAGAGAGAGAGAGAGAGAGAGAGAGAGAGAGAGGCTCGCAGAGGAGACGCGAGAGAGAGAGAGGGGCTCGCAGAGGAGACCCGAGAGAGGGACTCCCGCAGAGGAGACGCGAGAGAGGGACTCCCGCAGAGGAGACGCGAGAGAGAGATTTGTGGTGAAGAGGGGAGAGTAGGAAGAAAAAATAACTAACAGGTACAAACTAGAGCCGATTTATTTGTACTTCTCCCTCTCTCAACAGCTCCCTCTCTCAACAGCTCTGTAAATCATGGTTAATGCTTTTAGGATCCATTCCAGAAAACAATTCTGTGGCGATAAAGTATACAATGTATCTTCATTTAGTTTTTGTGAGTGTCTCTCTGGGGAAACGTACTATCAAATCAATTGAAATAAAAACAT
This sequence comes from Salmo trutta, assembly GCF_901001165.1. Classification (NCBI taxonomy): domain Eukaryota; kingdom Metazoa; phylum Chordata; class Actinopteri; order Salmoniformes; family Salmonidae; genus Salmo; species Salmo trutta. Next base: position 34,134,653 of record NC_042990.1, on the reverse strand, counting down.
GTGTAAAGCACTTCATAAAGTATCAACATGACAGGACGTTATGACAGTCTAATAATACAGTCATAATACTAATGGATTACATAATACAGTGTCATTAGCCTATTTCGCTACAATTATTAGTATTATCTGCCATGTGCTGATGACTTGAGTTTTGCATGTGTTAAGTCTTCTAATTAGGCTAAATTACGTGTCTGTCTGTGTTTGGGGGTTTCTCTGTTTTGGGCGCAACCCGTTTTCCACACAGATGATACTTGCTAATTACTTGGGGTGTCGGTGTGCGTTCTTTCTCACTATCTCTCAGTTGCCGGTCTCTCTATGCTTCCTCCACTTGTCTCATCTTGCCGGTACGCCTGCACTACTGCAGACTTACTGATGCACAAAGAGCACCTTCACACACACACATATAGACTCACCTGCTCTAGGTCTCTATTAAACCTTCATTAACTGTCCGTGACCAATAAAAGAGCTCCTCCCCAAACCCCTCTGTACAGTGTATGGTGCCTGTTCTCTTCTGAGAGCGCTGACCCAGAAAGAGACAGCCAGGGAGAGAGAAATAGAAAGCCATGAGTTTCAGATGGGAGTATTGCTCTCTCTCTCTCTCCCTCTCTCTGTCTCTTTCTCGCTCTCTGTCTCTCAATCTCTCTCTCTCTCCCTTTCTCTCTCTCTCGCTATCTCTCTGCCTCTCTCTCTCTCTCTCTCTCTCTCTCTCTCTCTCTCTCTCCCTCTCTCCCTCTCCCTCTCTCTCTCTTCCTCTCTCCTTCTCTCTTTATCTTATACTGTCTCTCTCTGTCTTTCTCTCTCGCTATTGCTCTCTCTCTCCTCTCTCGCTCTCTTTCTGTCTCTCTCTCTCTTTCTCCCTCTTTCTGTCTCGCTCTCTCTCTGTCTCTCTCTTTTTCTCTCACATTCTATTGTTCACTTCCCTGAAGCATTAGTATATCCCTGCCTTCCAGTGAGCTGCAGGATTCTAAGCCCCAGCAACAGAAGCCTTCTTTAGGGAAAAGCTGTAGATCAAGTGAGGACGTGTGTGTGTGTTGTGTGTGTGTGTGTGTGTGGTGTGTGTGTGTGTGTGTGTGTGTGTGTGTGTGTGTGTGTGGTGTGTGTGTGTGTGGGTGTGTGTGTGTGTGTGTGTGTGTGCGCGCGTACGTGTGTGTGTGTTGTACAGTACAGTAAATGCTAGGCCCTAACCATGAACCATTATACTGTTAGATCAGTTTTCCTCCACCCTCCGCTTCCATAGTTTTTGATGTAACTTCCCTCCTGGGCCAGTGTACCTCCCAGGGTAAACTGATGTAACTTCCCTCCTGGGCCAGGGTACCTCCCAGGGTAAACTGATGTAACTTCCCTCCTGGGCCAGGGTACCTCCCAGGGTAAACTGATGTAACTGCCCTCCTGGGCCAGGGTACCTCCCAGGGTAAACTGATGTAACTGCCCCTCCTGGCCAGGGTACCTCCCAGGGTAAACTGATGTAACTGCCCTCCTGGGCCAGGGTACCTCCCAGGGTAAACTGATGTAACTTCCCTCCTGGGCCAGGGTACCTCCCAGGGTAAACTGATGTAACTTCCCTCCTGGGCCAGTGTATCTCCCAGGGTAAACTGATGTAACTACCCTCCTGGGCCAGGGTACCTCCCAGGGTAAACTGATGTAACTGCCCTCCTGGGCCAGGGTACCTCCCAGGGTAAACTGATGTAACTGCCCTCCTGGGCCAGGGTACCTCCCAGGGTAAACTGATGTAACTGCCCTCCTGGGCCAGTGTACCTCCCAGGGTAAACTGATGTAACTGCCCTCCTGGGCCAGGGTACCTCCCAGGGTAAACTGATGTAACTGACCTCCTGGGCCAGGGTATCTCCCAGGGTTTACTGATGTAACTTCCCTCCAGGGCCAGTGTATCTCCCAGGGTAAACTGATGTAACTTCCCTCCAGGGCCAGGGTATCTCCCAGGGTAAACTGATGTAACTGCCCTCCTGGGCCAGGGTATCTCCCAGGGTAAACTGATGTAACTGCCCTCCTGGGCCAGGGTATCTCCCAGGGTAAACTGATGTAACTTCCCTCCAGGACCAGGGTATCTCCCAGGGTAAACTGATGTAACTGCCCCCCTGGGCCAGGGTACCTCCCAGGGTAAACTGATGTAACTGCCCCCCTGGGCCAGGGTACCTCCCAGGGTAAACTGATGTAACTGCCCTCCTGGGCCAGGGTACCTCCCAGGGTAAACTGATGTAACTGCCCTCCTGGGCCAGGGTACCTCCCAGGGTAAGGAGTAAGTCAGATGGGAGTATTGTTCTACCCCCCCACCATCACAACAGCCAGGTTGCTGAAGATCCACTTTGAAGTCTGTCTAGGTACTCAGGACATCAGGAGATGCCTTCCAAACCGGCCACTAGGGGAAGCAATGAGTGCTATTACCATCAAGTAGGCTTGTGTTTTGCAAAGGGTGTAAACCACGAGCTCTGGCTCCGACGGGTGTTCAATCCCAGTGACAGGAACTCATTTATTATTGTTTTGTTTCCACCCTATCCCAAACCTTAACCATTAACTTAAACACTAGCTTAACCATTCACTTAACCATTAACTTAACCACTAGCTTAACCATTCACCTAACCATTGACTTAACCACTAGCTTAACCCCTAACTTAACCATTCGGAGGCACCGGCGATAGCAGCAGTGCAACCCAAGCTGTCCAAAACACTTTGTTTGTTGAAACGTGGATAAACCATAATGTGGTCAAACGTGGTCACAAGACCATATCCCTCCTCCTAACCAGTGGATAATGGATAAACCGGCAGCAGACCGGTTGCAGGGTGACAGCAAGGCAGCAGACCGGTTGCAGGGTGACAGCAAGGCAGCAGACCGGTTGCAGGGTGACAGCAAGGCAGCAGACCGGTTGCAGGGTGACAGCAAGGCAGCAGACTGGTTGCAGGGTGACAGCAAGGCAGCAGACCGGTTGCAGGGTGACAGCAAGGCAACAGACCGGTTGCAGGGTGACAGCAAGGCAGCAGACCGGTTGCAGGGTGACAGCAAGGCAACAGACCGGTTGCAGGGTGACAGCAAGGCAACAGACCGGTTGCAGGGTGACAACAAGGCAGCAGACCGGTTGCAGGGTGACAGCAAGGCAACAGACCGGTTGCAGGGTGACAGCAAGGCAACAGACCGGTTGCAGGGTGACAGCAAGGCAACAGACCGGTTGCAGGGTGACAGCAAGGCAACAGACCGGTTGCAGGGTGACAGCAAGGCAGCAGACCGGTTGCAGGGTGACAGCAAGGCAGCAGACCGGTTGCAGGGTGACAGCAAGGCAACAGACCGGTTGTAGGGTGACAGCAAGGCAGCAGACCGGTTGTAGGGTGACAGCAAGGCAGCAGACCGGTTGCAGGGTGACAGCAAGGCAGCAGACCGGTTGCAGGGTGACAGCACAGACCGGTTGTAGGGTGACAGCAAGGCAGCAGACTGGTTGCAGGGTGACAGCAAGGCAGCAGACCGGTTGCAGGGTGACAGCACAGACCGGTTGCAGGGTGACAGCAAGGCAACAGACCGGTTGCAGGGTGACAGCACAGACCCCTGTCAATTAGCTAGACCCCCTGTCCATTAGCTAGACCCCCTGTCCATTAACTAGATCCCCTGTCCATTAGCTAGACCCCCTGTCCATTAGCTAGACCCCCTGTCCATTAACTAGACCCCCGTCCATTAACTAGATCCCCTGTCCATTAGCTAGACCCCCTGTCCATTAGCTAGACCCCCTGTCCATTAACTAGACCCCCTGTCCATTAACTAGACCCCCTGTCAATTAGCTAGACCCCCTGTCCATTAGCTAGACCCCCTGTCCATTAACTAGATCCCCTGTCCATTAGCTAGACCCCCTGTCCATTAGCTAGACCCCCATCCATTAACTAGAGCCCCTGTCCATTAACTAGACCCCCTGTCCATTAGCAAGACCCCCTGTCCATTAGCTAGACCCCCTGTCCGTTAACTAGACCCCCTGTCCATTAACTAGACCCCCTGTCCATTAGCTAGACCCCTGTCCATTAACTAGACCCCCTGTCCATTAGTTAGACCCCTGTCCATTAACTAGACCCCCTGTCCATTAGCTAGACCCCCTGTCCATTAGCAAGACCCCCTGTCCACTAACTAGACCCCCTGTCCATTAGCAAGATCCCCTGTCAATTAGCTAGACCCCCTGTCAATTAACTAGACCCCCTGTCCAATAGTGACTGAGTCAGTGAGCATGCTACCTGGTGCTCTAGTAGTGTTGGATTGGCACTCCAGGTTAATACTTGTACTTCCTGTGTCTCCAATTAGTCGGGGGTGCTGAAGCGTTGGCTGGACGCAGGGCTCTAGGGCTCAGGGCCTGTGTTGGGGAGGGGTTTTGAGCCGTCTGGTACCCATGAAACGTTGGTGATGAGATATCATGTGGCGGGAAGGGGACGTGGTACAGGCTCTGTCTTTTCCCCTGTTGCCTGGCCAAGCTTTCTTTAGCATGAAGAACATGGTTATTTGAAAGACCAGTTAGCATTCTAGAGAGCATTTCATTCCCCTGTACCGGCGAGCGTAGAGTTACAGTTTCTTATGAAGAGACTACAGAACAAGTGCTCTGTTTGAGACTAGCGATCACTCAGGCAGTTCTGTGACGAACACAAAGTCACAGGCACATTTGAGACAGACGCCCTTTGTGACAAAACACCAGGGAGATTTCTTTTGACCTCCCTCTGTTCTCCATTCTCCGTTCCCCAGTGTGTCCATGTCCATACTCTGTGTGAGACATGTGAGGTAGGGGGGACGGGAGGGGGAGGGGAGTGGCTGAGGGCCTGTTGTGTTTGTGGTGACTTAGTGGCTCTCCGCTAGCTGTCTAGAGATTTGGCTCTGTATCACAGTGTGTGACAGCCAGCCCTCTCCTCCTCCCTCCATTTCTTTCCATCTCTCTCTCTCTCTCTCTCTCTCTCTCTCTCTCTCTCTCTCTCTCCCCTCTCTCTCCCTCTCTCTCCCCTCTCTTTCTCCCATCTTCTTCTCTCTCACCTCTCCCCCTCTCTCCCTCTTTCCCTCTCTCTCTCTCCCTCCCCTCTTCCTCTCTCTCTCTCCTCTCTCTCTCCTCTCTCTCTCTCCCCCCCTCTCTCTCCCCTCTCTTTCTCCCATCTTCTTCTCTCTCACCTCTCCCCCTCTATCCCTCTTTCCCTCTCTCTCCCCCCCCTCTCTTCCCTCTCCCTCTCTCTCCCTTCTCTCTCTCTCTCTCCCCCCTCTCCCTCTCTCTCCTCTCTCTCCCTCTCTCTCCCCTCTATTTCTCCCCTCTTCTTCTCTCTCACCTCTCCCCTTCTCCCTCTCTCTCCCTCTTTCCCTCTCTTCCCTCTCCCTCTCTCCCCTCTCTCTCTCTCCCTCCCCTCTTCCTCTCTCCCTCTCCCCTCTTCCTCCCCCCTCTTCCTCTCTCTCTCTCTCTCTCCTCTCTTCCTCTCTCTCTCCCCCCTCTCTTCCCTCTCCCTCTCTCTCTCCTCTCTTCCTCTCTCTCTCCCCCCTCTCTTCCCTCTCCCTCTCTCTCTCCCCTCTCCCCCTCTCTGTCTGGTGGCATGTTGTGTGTCAGCGCTGCCTCTTCAGATGACAGCTAATAAAGCACCAGCCTAACTTGGTCAGCACATTTTCCCTGACAGAGCACACTCCTGGGAACCTGAACCCCCCACACCGGGGGGGATGCTCGCTGCCAGGAGGATAATAGAGGAGGTGGAACATGGGACACATGCATCTGCTCAGCAGCCACACACACACACACACACAAAAGTTTTACTCATAAATAAAGTCACACACACACGTCCACACATACTCATGCACACTTGGCACACACATACATACACAAACACTTGGCAGTTGGCACACAAACAGACACACACACCTTACCTGGAAGCCACCACTCACTGTCATCTGGTATCATATCTGTGGGCTGTGTTCTGCTTACTAAAGAAGGCTGTAACAGTAGCATGTGTCTCCAGCAGGCTGTACCTTAGGAAGTGTACACTATTTGTGACCCCCTATTGTCCTACTACAATATGTGATTGTGACACAATATATGTGATTGTGTGTGTGTGGGGGTGGGGGGGTGGGGGAGGGGGTGCATCCTGTAATCTGCCCTGTGTGTTCTAAGAGTCATACTCAGTAGGACCCACTGAGGAACATTTATAACCAAGACACTCAAGGCCCTTTCAACTGCAGCTTTACCCATATGACGGCAACGTTCATGTTCATACTGTACATGTCTGTAGGGACTTGCACTTTATATGCTAGGTATGGAGCTAGGTGATACAGAACAATGTCCACTCAAATGCAGCTTACCCACATGACTTAGGTTTCTCCAAGCTCTGATGCTGCTGATGGTCATTAGTAGCTTACCAAACGTGCTAACTGCCTGGTACTCAGCACTCTATTGTCCCTCTAATCACTCTGACATTAATGCAAATGTATTGGAAAATCTAATCAAACACTTCAGGAGAGCCCATGACCTCATGTTGTGCAACATTTATGATGGCCTCTACTAAAAAGAAGAGGTGTTCCCATCAGCTTTCTATAGACTAGGACTACTATATTTATTTTTCAACTTTCCTAATATTAAGCACATTGCTATCTTTACAACAGGAGTATAGCCTACCTGGCTATATGGGAAAAGCGACCTCCATTCGCTATTTAAGTGTACAGATGAACTGTATTTTCTTCCTCTGCCCCTGTTTTGAGACCGGTGCATGATAATGGTCCATTGTAAATCAAAACAAATTTCACACATATTATTTAGTATATGTAAAGACAAGATTAAATAATGAATAATCTGATGGGTGACAATATTAGCCTATCAGTTGTGAATTTTATATTATCACTTGTGAATGATGCCCAGAATAAGGCAAGAAACAAAGCCTTTTTTGCAGCTTTTTTTAATCATCATCACACACCTCATGTTGCCTATCCCATAGGCCTATATGTTTTGATAAGGTTTGAATCACAACTAAAGTGGCCAAATAACTTCTTAAAGTGAAGCACATTAATCTGCTTTACAAGGGGTGGAGAGCCTAACTGGCATACATAAGCAGCGTGTCAGTTTCATGTTTGGGGAAGATCACTTTCTCCATAAAAATGCACCTTTATAATAAAAGCATCACACAAATAATCACACTTGCGGTCACTTTTGATTAAGTGTTTCCCGCTAATGGAACATTGGTTCTTATAGCCTACTGCAGCGTTTCTTAAAGTATGGGTCTTGGGTCGCGGACCTGTTAATGGTGGGTCGCGAAGTAAATGTACAATTATTTCATTCATTCCTGGAATTGATTTGGCCAAGTGCAACTGCACTCTCGGTTCAGTGCGCTCTCTGCTTATCAGCGGTCTCTGCTCAGTTTGGCAGCAGCGCGAGAGGGAGAGGTAGAGGGAGATGCCCGTGTGCTTCACTGTTTACCGGATCTTTTTTCTGCAGTTTTCTTGAAGATCACTCCGCGACCCACACGCTGCAGCGCTGTCGTTCAAGCCACTGACTTGTTATTCCCACTCGCCATCACTCACCGCAGTCATGGAATGGACTCATGCTAGCCACAAGTTCTGACTGGTCTCAAACATAATGAAACGCAAATGCAGTGATTTATTTTTGTCTCTTTCATACAAAGTTTGAGAAATAACGAGGAGCGCCCACAATGTGTTTTGTGTGGGGAAGTGCTTAGTAATGAGTCTCTCAAAACAAACGAATTAATAAAACGACACATCCTGACCAAACATCCAGGCACAATATGACGGTAAACACAGGGAGATCTTTCAGGACAGGGAAGAATGCTTCAGAAAACAGTGCTTCGAAGTGGAAAAGTAAGTCAACTAGCAAGGCATTGTTGTCACTTTATAACAGGTGACGATAAGCAGAAATAAGGTAGTACTATTTCTCGTAGTAGATGTGAGTTTCTCTTTCAAACAATCCCGATAGCTAACGTTAGCCAAAGCAAGCTAACTTGCTACTGATAGCGCAACCCTAAGAAACAGTTCAGATGAAGATGAAAAGTGATCAGGCCTACTGTACATTTTACTGTAGAAATGATCAGGCCTACTGTACATTTTACTGTAAAAATGATTGTTGAAAACAAGTCTAGGTTGGAACTGTAGCTGTTACAAGTTAAAAAAAATATTCTGAACTGGAATAAACTGATTGAAGCAAGATGCTTTTTGAGACAAACACTCACAGTTCTGGGTTGCTCATCAACAGCAGGAAGCGGTCTCCTGCCTGACTGAGAAAGCAGTAGATGTTCAGATCCAGTTTGGCACTACTTACCTACTATGCAAGTCAGGGTTCTCAAGTATAGAAACAGTGTCAATACTGAGCATGACCTCAGTGTTGTACTGTCAAAAACTGAGCCCAGAATAGACATGCTTGTTGAGAATTAAATTATTTATTGTATTTTAACAGAAACAGTTCCAACCTAGACAGGTATGTAAGAGCGTTTTTAATGCGGGAAAATAAACATGAAAATATATTTATGGGTATTTCCATGTTATTTGTTTTTGTCTATATTGCATTTTTTTAGGCATAAGGGCAATGAAATGTACCAATATTTACGTATAGTTGCATATTTTCCTGAGCTTGGGTCCCAGGAAAACACAGAATTTCTCATTTGGGTCCTAGGCTGAAAAAGTTTAAGAATCCCTGGCCTACTGCCATGTGCACATTGCTGCTCTTATAATGTGAAGAAATAGCCTAATAGTTTATCAACATTTTAAGCTAAACGTTCTGATCTGTTGCATCAGCCACAATGCACAAAACAATTTTTTTGATGCTAGTGGTTGTATTAATTTGGGATCTATCCCTGTCCCAGACTATGTTTGGAATACTTATTTCTCGCACAGAATAGAATAGGTTGACTTTTGTACTATGGGGGATAGTAGATTGACATAGGCTAGTGCTTTTGCTGTTCGTTGGGCGTACTCATCTTGTTGGCTGACGAAAAGTAAATGTGGATAGTTCATCCTATATCTTCAATATGCACCTCGGAATTGGATAAGGACACACGCAGTTGCGTCCCAGATGTGTCTGTCTTCACTTGTAGCCTGTGAGAAAGACGCAATCACATGATGGATAGCCATGTGAGTGAGAGGTGCTTCAGAGCGCGCAGCACTCAGCACTTCTCCCTGAGTGCACATTCTTGGCATTATCAAGTGCTTGTCAAATTGTGAATGAGAGACTGATGAAGTGTGTACAGTCTGCGCAAATAAACAAAGCAGAGCTCAGCCTTTCAATAATTTTTTTTCAAATCATCATTAGAGTCGCATCATGCAGCCTTACAATGTATTCAAAATCTAAACATATAGCCCAACGTTTGTAGAACAACTAAAGTTACATTAATAACTCTAAATGAATCATATAGGAATACCCATTTCTTTGTTAACCACTCAACACAGAACAGCAGCATGTAATATAAAATAATGCCACGGAATTCCTAACCAAATCTTGTCTTTTGGTGGGTATTTTGTTGTATTACGCTAATTTGATGTGCACGGGGGTGGGTTTAATAGCAGCCACTTTAATCTGTCCCCTGGGCTTCCACTGCCAGGGAAAATAGAGAAATAATGAATTCTATGTTGAATGGCCAGGGGCACGACTGCCTACCTGTCTGTAGACTGCCTACCTGTCTGTAGACTGCCTACCTGTCTGTAGACTGCCTACTGGAGCGGATTCCAGCCTCGCTGTATAGGTAAGCATCTTCTCTGTGTGTTTGTGTGTGTGTCGGCTGCATTCAAGCCTGGGATCACAGTCAAGCTGCTGCTAAATTAGATTTCAATCAAATCAAATCAAGCTTTATTTGTCACATGCGCCAAATACAACAAGTGTAGACCTTACCGTGAAATGTGTACTTACAAGCCCTTAACCAACAGTGCAGTTCAAGAAAGAGTTAATAAAATATTTACCAAATAAACTAAAGTAAAAATAATAAAAAGTAACTCAATAAAATAACAATAACGAGGCTATATACAGGGGGTACCAGTACCCGAGTCAATGTGTGGGGGTACAGGTTAGTCAAGATAATTTGTACATGTAGGTAGGGGTGAAGTGACTATGCATAGATAATAAACAGCGTAGCAGCAGTGTACAAAACAAATGGAGGGGGGGTGGTGTCAATGTAAATAGTGGCCATTTCATTAATTGTTCAGCAGTCTTATGGCTTGGGGGTAGAAGCTGTTAAGAAGCCTTTTGGTCCTGGACTTGGCGCTCCGGTACCGCTTGCCGTGCGGTAGTAGAGAAAACAGTCTATGACTTTGGTGACTGGGGTTTTTGACAATTTTTTTGGGCCTTCCTCTGACACCGCCTAGTATATAGGTCCTGGATAGCAGGAAGCTTGTCTGCAGTGATGTACTGGGCCGTACCCACTACCCTGTAGCGCCTTATGGTCAGATGCCAAGCAGTTGCCATAACAGGCGGTGATGCAACCAGTCAGGATGCTCTCGATGGTGCAGCTGTAGAACTTTTTAAGGATCTGGGGACATATGCCAAATCTTTTCTGTCTCCTGAGGGGGAAAAGGTGTTGTCGTGCCCTCTTCACGACTGTCTTGGTGTGTTTGGATTTTGATTTGGGCAAGGGGATGACTCAAGTGTACTAAAATAACATTGTTTAATAAATTATGAATGTTAGGTATTTGTCTGGACATGAGAGAAATAGATATGATAGATACATTTATGGATGTTTTACTCATTTGGTATTGAAATCATATATGGATACCAATTGCACTTTGTATCCAAGTGACTTTCCAGTATTTTCCATCCCTATAATGTGTATCATCAGATGTATCTGTTACTGATGAGGCATAAGTATCTCAATAGACTTGAGCCATCTGACACATCTTCCGTTACGTCTGAGCGAGTGTTTGGAGTGGACCGCCCTGATTGTCTCCCAGTAACAGCTCTGATAACTGTCAGGGCAATGGACGAACACACAGTCCCCTATCTCTTAGATCCTGGCTGTACGGCCTCCATTACTTTCATTTCCTCATCAGCGGAGGGGAGTGGTCTGTCTGTCTATCTGTCTGTCTGGGATGGATGTTTAGCTGGTTCAGGTGAATAGCAAGGTTACCAAATGTGCATCCCAAATGACACCCTATTCCCTATTTAGTGCACTACATAGGGAATAGGGTGCTGTTTGTGAACCAGACCAAGGCTACCAAGCCAGGAGCTATGCCGACAGAGGAGGGGAGGGAAGGGGAAGGAGATATATGGCACTTTCCTGAATCATTCAGGAATATCCATCTCCGGTGAGCTACTGAGGGGAATCGGTGAGAGAGGGGAATCAGTGTGCGTTGGTGGTTTTCTGTAAGGTTACACCCACATACAGAGAATGAGGGAAGGGCAGAAGGGACAGAATCTTTGCTGGTTTGAATGACAAAAAGGGTTGTGATGTGTTTCCATGGGAACATTGTGAATTACCATTAACTCTTTCTATGCTTCTGCTTTTCCTTGTGGGCTGGCACGTGGGTCTCTGTATGTGTGCAGGTGAATCCCAGGGGACATGTGGGGACCCAGGCACCCCGTCGCAGGGCAGCAGGGAGGAGAGTAACTTCAGGATCCGCAGTAAAGTCCAGTTCAGATGCTCTGAGGGTTATGAGCTGATTGGCTCTGCTGAGAGGATGTGCTTTCCTAACGGCACCTGGTCTGGAACACAGCCCTTCTGCAAACGTGAGACCACACGTATACACACACACACACACACACACACACACACACACACACACACACACACACACACACACACACACACACACACACACACACACACACACTTCTCATTCTCCCAACAAATATGGTCCTCTGAGTCCAACAATCGCCTATTTCCAGCCAGCGTATCTCAACGACACATGCTTTATCAGTCACCACCGCTGAGGGATTTGAACATCCCTTTGTTACCCCCCCCAAATAGCTAGCAATACATAGCCTGCTCTCACTACAGGGGCCACTATAGCTAGTGATACATAGCCTGCTCTCACTACAGGGGCCCCTATAGCTAGCGATACATAGCCTGCTCTCGCTACAGGGGCCCCTATAAGCTAGCGATACACAGCCTGCTCTCGCTGCAGGGGCCCCTATAGCTAGCAATACATAGCCTGCTCTCTCTGCAGGGGCCCCTATAGCTAGCAATACATAGCCTGTTCTCACTGCAGGGGCCCCTATAGCTAGCAATACATAGCCTGCTCTCACTGCAGGGGCCCCTACAGCTAGCAATGCATAGCCTGTGTCAGTCAGGCACCCAGACACAACCCCCAGGTGTCAGTCAGTCAGGCACCTAGACACAACCCCCAGGTGTCTCCTTTGAACCACCCTTTTCATCTCATCTCAAACGAGACAGGATAGCATGACTGTCGTCTCCAAATGCCGGCTTTGTGTTCTCCATGTTCCCTCTGAGCCACTGCAGCTCTCTAGTTAAATAGATTTACAGATTGTTAACTTCTCAGCCCCTGAGGTGGTTGCCAGGCAGCTTCTCCACAAGGCTGACAGGGTACCTCTCTCTCTCCATCACGCTGTCTCTCTCTCAGTCCATTCTCAATCTCGCTTTCTCTTTCTCCCTATCCAGTACTAGAGGCGTTACTACAGACCCGGGTTCACTCCCGGGCTGTTCCACAACCGGCCGTGGCCGGGAGTCCCATAGGACGGCGCACAATTGTTCCAGCGTTGTCCGGGTTAGAGGAGGGTTTGGCTGGGGGACGGGGGGTTTACTTGGCTCATCGTGCTCTAGCGATCCTTGTGGTGGGGGCAGGGTGCCTGCAGACTGACCCCGGGTCGCCAGTTGAACAGTGTTTCCTCCAACACATTGGTGCAGCTGCCTTCCGGGTAAAGCTGGCGGGTGTTAAAGAGGGCTTTTAGGCGGGTCATGCATGACTCCACCTTCGCCTCTCCCGAGCCCGTTGGGGAGTTGCAGCGATGAGACAAAGGGGGTTAAATACAAAAAAATTATAAGAAATCCATCTGTTATACCTGAGCCTGTTGTTTCTCTCTGTAAAATGTTGACATTTTACAGTTCTCAGCCCAACCCACCCTCACATAGAACAAGGTCTCCTAGAGATGAATGTACTTTGGGCAAAAAGTGCAAATCAATCCCAGAACAACAGCAAAGGACTTTGTGAAAAAATGCCGGCGGAAGAAATGGCAGCAGTTTTACGGGCGCCCAACCAATTGTGATATTATGTGGGGTTTTTTGCGTTATTTGTAACTTATTTTGAACATAATGTTTCTGCAACCGTATCTTACAGCAAAAAAGAGCTTCTGGATATCAGGACAGCGATCCCTCACCTCGGATTAGACAAAGATTTTTTCAACAACAAGCAAGACTCGCATGATATTCTCCAAACACCCGGCAGGGCCGACATCCCAGTTATTCGCAAGAGGAAGCGACGCAGGTACAGAGGACGAAGAGCCGGATGCCTCGTCAGGACCAGCAGAAGGCGAGTAGGAAAGCTGCCGTGACGTCAATGTTACTCGCCAACATGCAATCATTGGACAATAAATTAGATGAGGTACGATCACGAATATCCTACCAACGGGACACCAAAAACTGTAATATCCTATGTTTCAAGGAATCGTGGCTGAATGACGACATGGATATTCAACGAGCGGGATATACGCTGCACCGGCAGGATAGAACAGCACACTCCGGTAAGACGAGGGGGGGGGGGGGGGGGGGCGGTCTGTGCATATTTGTAAACAACAGCTGGTGCATGAAATCTAAGGAAGTCTCTAGATTTTGCTCGCCTGAAGTAGAGTATATTGTGAAAAATTGCAGGCCACACTACTTGCCTAGAGAGTTTTCAGCTACACTTTTTGTAAATGTTTATTTACCACCACAAACAGATGCTGGCACTAAGACCACACTCAGTCTGCTGTATAAGGAAATAAGCAAACAGGAAACCACTCACCCAGAGGTGGCGCTCCTAGTGGCCGGAGACTTTAATGCAGGGAAACTTAAATCAGTTCTACCAAATCTCTATCAACATGTTAAATGTGCAACCAGAGGGAAAAGAATTCTAGATCACCAGTACTCCACACACAGGGATGCGTACAAAGCTCTCCCTCGCCCTCCATTTGGTAAATCAGACCGCAACTCGATCCTCCTGATTCCTGCTTACAAGCAAAAATTAAAGCAGGAAGCACCAGTGACTCGGTCTATAAAAAAAGTGGTCAGATGAAGCAGATGCTAAACTACTGGACTGTTTTGCTATCACAGACTGGAACATGTTCCGGGATTCTTCCGATGACATTGAGGAATACACCACATCAGTCACTGGCTTTATCAATAAGTGCATCGAGGATGTCGTCCACACAGTGACTGTACGTACATACCCCAACCAGAAGCCATGGATTACAGGCAACATTCGCACTGAGCTAAAGGGTAGAGCTGCCGCTTTCAAGGTGCAGGACTCTAACCCGGAAGCTTACAAGAAATCCCGCTATGCCCTGCGACGAACCATCAAACAGGCAAAGCGTCACTGGAGCAAAGCTGCCTGACATCCAGGACCTCTACACCAGGCGGTGTCAGAGGAAGGCCCAAAAAATTGTCAAAGACCCCAACCACCCCAGTCATAGACTGTTCTCTCTACTACCGCATGGCAAGCGGTACCGGAGTGCCAAGTCTAGGACAAAAAGGCTTCTCAACAGTTTTTACCCCCAAGCCATAAGACTTCTGAACAGGTAACCAAATGGTTACCCGGACTATTTGCATTGTGTGCCCCTCCCCAACCCCTCTTTTACGCTGCTGCTACTCTCTGTTTATCATATATGCATAGTCACTTTAACCATACCTACATGTACATACTACCTCAATAAGCCTGACTAACCGGTGTCTGTATATAGCCTTGCTACTGTTATTTTCAAATGTCTTTTTACTGTTGTTTTATTTCTTTACTTACCTACACACACACACATACCTTTTTTTTCGCACTATTGGTTAGAGCCTGTAAGTAAGCATTTCACTGTAAGTATTCGGCGCACGTGACAAATAAACGTTGATTTGATTTGAAGATGCTGGAGGGAACAGGTACAAAAGTATCTATATCCACAGTAAAACGAGACCTATATCGACATAACCTGAAAGGCCGCTCAGCAAGGAAGAAGCCACTGCTCCAAAACTGCCATAAAAAAACTGACTATGGTTTGCAACTGCACATGGGGACAAAGATCAAACTTTTTGAAGAAATGTCCTATGGTCTGATGAAACAAAAATAGAACTGTTTGGCCATAATGACCATCGTTATGTTTGGAGGAAAAAGGGGGAGGCTTGCAAGCCGCAGAACACCATCCCAACCATGAAGCACGGGAGTGGCAGCATCATATTTGGGGGTGCTTTGCTGCAGGAGGGACTGGTGCACTTCACAAAATAGATGGCATCATGAGGCAGGAAAATTATGTGGATATATTGAAGCAACATCTCAAGACATCAGTCAGGAAGTTAAATCTTGGTCGCAAATGGGTCTTCCAAATGGACAATGACCCCAAGCATTCTTCCAAAGTTGTGGCAAAATGGCTTAAGGACAACAAAGTCAAGGTATTGGAGTGGCCATCACAAAGCCCTGACCTCAATCCCATAGAACATTTGTGGGCAGACCTGAAAAAGTGTGTGCGAGCAAGGAGGCCTACAAACCTGACTCAGTTACACCAGCTCTGTCAGGAGGAATGGGCCAAAATTCACCCATTTTTATTGTGGAAGGCTACCCAAAACGTTTGACCCAAGTTAAACAATTTAAAGGCAACGCTACCAAATACTAATTGAGTGCATGTAAACTTCTGACCCACTGGGAATGTGATGAAAGAAGTAAAAGCTGAAATAAATCATTCTCTCTACTATTATTCTGACATTTCACATTCTTAAAATAAAGTGGTGATCCTAACTGACCTAAGACAGGGAATTTTTACTAAGATTAAATGTCAGGAATTGTGAGAAACTGAGTTTAAATGTATTTGGCTGAGGTGTATGTAAACTTCCGACTTCAACTGTAAGTCATAATTTATTAAACAATGTTATTCTAGTACACTTGAGTCATCCCCTTCCCCAAAACTAAATCCAAACACACCAAGTGTGAGTGCCCCCCCCCTCCTTTTGCCCTCAGAACAGCCTCAGTTCGTCGTGGGCACTGACTCTACAAAGTGTCAAAAGCGTTCCACAGGGATGCTGGCCCATGTTGACTCCAATGGTTCCCACAGTTGTTTCAAGTTGGCTGGATGTCCTTTGGGTGGTGGACCATTCTTGATACACACGGGAAACTGTTGAGCGTGAAAACCCCAGCAGCCTAACACCTACTACTGTATCCATACCCCGTTCAAAGGCACTTCAAAATGTTGTCTGGTCCATTCACCCTCTGAATGGCACACATACACAATCCATGTCCCAATTGTCTCAAAGCTTAAAAATCCAACTTTAGCCTGTCTCCTCCCTTTCATCTACACTGATTGAACAAGTGACATCGAAAAGGGATCATAGCTTTCACCTAGTCAGTCTGTGTCATGGAAAGTGTTCTTAATGTTTTGTATACTCGGTGTACTAGTATATGATGAAACAACTTCACAAGTATTTTTGAATTATCACATAAAACCAATCATTCAATCAAACTCTATCTGCCCCTTCTCTTTCTCTCCAGCGGTGCAGTGTGGGAACCCGGGGACCCCCAGTAACGGCCGTGTGTCCCGGCTGGACGGCACAACCTACTCCCACTCCGTCACCTACTCCTGTATGGATGGCTACCTGCTGACCGGCTCCACCACACGTCAGTGTCTGGCCAATGCCACCTGGTCTGGCACTGCCCCCAACTGCACCAGTAAGTCTTCATAAACCAACCTCACTGCCCTGAACTGCACCAGTAAGTCTTCATAAACCAACCTCACTGCCCTGAACTGCACCAGTAAGTCTTCATAAACCAACCTCACTGCCCTGAACTGCAGCAGTAAGTCTTCATAAACCAACCTCACTGCCCTGAACTGCAGCAATAAGTCTTCATAAACCAACCTCACTGCCCTGAACTGCAGCAGTAAGTCTTCATAAACCAACCTCACTGCCGTGAACTGCAGCAGTAAGTCTCCATAAACCAACCTCACTGCCCTGAACTGCAGCAGTAAGTCTCCATAAACCAACCTCACTGCCCTGAACTGCACCAGTAAGTCTTCATAAACCAACCTCACTGCCCTGAACTGCAGCAGTAAGTCTTCATAAACCAACCTCGCTGCCCTGAACTGCAGCAGTAAGTCTCCATAAACCAACCTCACTGCCCTGAACTGCAGCAGTAAGTCTTCATAAACCAACCTCACTGCCGTGAACTGCAGCAGTAAGTGAGATCAGAGCCCGCATTCATAAAGCGTCTCAGAGTAGGATCAGACCCCCCCCCCCCACCTCCCCGTCTATCTAATCTTATTCATTATGATCTGAAAGGCAAAAAGGATCCTAGATCAGAACATTTATAAATTAGTGCCCTGGACTTACCCTTTGTGCTTATGAACAGGGACGTTTGAAAAATTCCTACTGATAACACCATAATGTTTTTTTTTACGATGTATTTCGATTGTGATCTTTGGTTTTCGTATATGGGACCTATTGATATGTGATACAGAGTCATAGATGGGGGGATTGGTTCTATCAGTGGGCTGAGGCTGAAGACAGTCTGCGTCCCAAATGGTACCCTATTCCCTATATAGTACACTACTTTTGACCACAGCCCTATGGGTCCTTGTCAAAAGTAGTGTACTATAAAGGGAATAGGGGGGCCATTTGGAACTATTCCAGAATCTTAATCTCGCATCCTGTTGTCATGACATTTCAAGACGTTGCTCCTCTCATGTTAAGAAGGGTGGGTTGTTTATGACTGGAATTCTCCAGGCAGTGTAAGAGAAGGATCGAAGAGGAGACACTCTTTAAGGTAGCCTTCAGGTTAAAGATTGAGACAGCGAGAGAAGGGGTCTCACGCACACATACAGACGCACACACACACACAGTGACTGGTGGGTTGAGACAGAGAAGAGAGGTCAGAAGAGCCCTGTGTCCCTGCTCCAGCAAGATAAGAAAATCAATCCCTCTGTGCCTCTCTGTTACCTTGTACATATTACCATACCCTCCAAAGCTCTTCCCTCTTCTTCAGCTCCTTCTCAGTTGAGTAGACAACGCCAGGGAGTCAATCTGATTTAAATCTAGGCCCAGGGGCGAGATAGAGGGGGAGAGAGACCGAGAGACCGAAAGGGAGAGTGAGGGAGAGAGGCTAGCACGTAACGTTCTGAGAAGCATATGTTTCTTAGAGCTTGGTGAGAGTGTGGTTGTCCTAAGGTTATTTTGCATACAACTTTCTGGGAATGGTGCAGGATAGTTGCTTGGCTTTGGAACATTCTCAGCATATTTAAGGAACTTGACAACAAAAAAATGTTTTATTGGTATTTCATTTCAGAATGTTTCCTTAAAGTTGAAACATGGTTACATTTCAATTTTGGTAATGTTCTAGGAATGTTCTCGAATTGGTTTGACATTAGGAATGTTCTCATGTAGTTCAGAGAACATTAAGAAACAACGTTCTTCTGTTGGAATTTCATTACTTCAGCTTAACATTTCCTACAGGTTTCCTCATGGTTCTAAAGTCATATTTTCAAATTGTTCCAAGAACATAAAAAAAACTTTCCATAAAAACCACAAGAAAATGTTAGAAACATTCAGAGAACGTTCTAAGAATGTTGTTTAAAAACATATATATTCCATTCTCAGCAACAGCAAAACTCTATCTTCTATCTTGTTAAGTGTGTTCAGGTGTGTTGGCCAAGTCCACTAATTGGCCACACCTGATCTTAATGAGTGCTTGTTTCCTTTGAAAAGGGGGTCTGTTTGAATAGACTAACATGTAAAAACATGGCCTGCTAGCTCCATCCTGGTGGCACAGAGGACTAATTCCATGGATAGAGAACAGATTATAGGTTTGAATCTTCAAGGAATTTATTTAAAGCCTCAAAATAACCTATAATTTCCCTTCTCAGAGTGTTCAATGAAATAGAGTAAAACGTTCTCAGAACCTCCCTGCAACCTAAAAATAAATGTTCCCAGAACAGTGAAAATTTTCACTTCTCTGCACAGAATGTTTAAAAAACCGTCAGTTTTACCCGTCAGGAAATGTATGACTTCGTTCCCACAAACAATGTCAAACTAAAAAAATACGTTCCCACAACTTCCAAGGAACCAAATGTGCTAGCTGGGAGAGAAAGAGAGAGAGACAGAGAGACCACTTCAGGTAGATAATTCCTCTCTCTCACCTGGTGTTTCAGATTCCGTTCATTCAGGAATGGACTACCAGATCTATAAACTACTTCCTGCCTGTTTCCATATCACCCCTAGACAGAAGTTATAGACCACACTCGTTCCTCCAGGCTCGGTTCATTGCCTTTGATCGTATGCCTCTTAGTGCCCATATATGCTTAAACAGGCAGAATGCTTTGCCTACAGCGTTTCAAAGAGACCTTTGGTTTGTCCCCCAAAATGGCACCCTGTTACCTATATAGTCTCAGGGCTCTGATCTAACGTAGAGCACCTTTTTAGGGAATAAGGTGGAATTTGGGACACATCCCTTGCCTGTGGCATCAAATCAAATTTGTCACATGCTCCAAATACAACAGCTGTAGACCTTACAGTGAAATGCTTACTTACACAGCCCTTAACCAACAATGCAGTTTTAAGAAAAATACCAACAAAAAAATAAAGAAATAAACAAAAAGTAACGTGTCAAAGTAGTACTGATTGATAAGTCTTTACATGTGTTTTATTGAGCAGGCTGAGAAGGGCAATGCAATGTTTTCTATCCAGTGGTGGAGTCACATTAGCATTTTGGTCGAGACATTTTCCACACCACCTAGATGTTTACGAGCTTAACGCTCTGATGATTGATTCCCAAAGCTTCATTCTCAGGTTTTTTTTTATTTTTAGCAAAATACACTAAATGTATGGAAAACTGTAATTCCGGAATTGATAAGGGCACCACATAAATCAATGGGGGGGTGATGTCACGGCTGTCATAGGAAGAAGAGGACCAAAGTGCAGGGTGTGTGTAGTTCCACATTTTATTTATACTGTGAAACTATGCAATACATAAATACACTGAATGAAAAAACAACAAACCGTGACACAGAGATGACCACATACACAATTAAAAATGAATCACCCACAAAACCCAGGTGAAAAAAACCCTACTTAAGTATGATCTCCAATTAGAGACAACGAGGACCAGCTGCCTCTAATTGGAGATCATTTAAAAAAAAAAACAACATAGAAATACAAAACTAGAACCTAACCATAGAAATAGAAAACATAAAGAGAGAAAAACCCTGCCACGCCCTGACCTACTCTACCATAGAAAATAACATCTTTCTATGGTCAGGACGTGACAGGTGAACTTTTTTCTGAAATTAAAAAGAGTCACGGTGATTACTGATCACAGAACTACTGATGTGTTTCTGTTACCTTGTCATCTGAATTCCCAGGTAGACCGTAAACACTCTACTTCCTGCTCTCTGTTTTCCATCCCGTCCTCCACAAAACAGAAGCGAGTTATAGTCGTAAGAGATTGACAGAATTGATTATGGAAGTTAAACCCAGGAGACCCTCGTATGAGAACACAGCTCACAGCTATTGATTTTCCCAGTGATAGTGAAATCTATCATTTTGAATAAAAGAGGCGAGGGGGTATCTCATCAGTGGAGATATCTCTGTTGCTGGCTGCATAAATTGGTCATTTCAGATGATTTGTGGATTAGGTTTCCCACCGATTGTTGTCACAGCCCCAGTTACATCTTACGCCGGACCCACAATGGGGCCTAAATTGCACTTCGACCGCCGTCATAGATATCTGCATCTGTCACACAAGAGCCAGAAAGCCAACTAAGTGTCCAGACTGGGGATGTCTTCTTTGTTATGTATGTATTTGTTTGCTGTAACAGAGTACACTGTGTCACTGAGTCACTCTTTTGTCCCCTTCCTTCCTACCTTCCTTTGTTCGTTCCTTCCTTCCCGCCTTCCTTCCTTCCTTCCTTCTTTCCTCTCTTTCTTCCTTCCTCCCTGCCCCCCCTCTCCCTCCCTCCCTCCTTCCTTCTTTCTGTCTAATCACAGTGATCAACTGTGGCGACCCTGGGGTTCCAGCCAATGGGATGAGGTATGGAGAGGACTTTGCTATTGGTCAGAACATCACATTCCTGTGTGCGCCGGGATACAGCATGGAGGCCGACAGCTCGGCCGTACGCACCTGCACCTCCAACGGCACCTGGAGTGGTATCATGGCATCCTGCCAAGGTAAGACCTAGCAACACATGTGTAGCATAATGTACTTCATTACCCACAATGCTCTGTGGAACATATCTAATAACATTTTGGCATCATAGCATCTTTCAAAGGTAGGGCCCAGCAACACTTTGTTTGGTTGGTTTGTTCCCCTGACTACTTCAATTTGAGTGTTTGAATATGTGTATCTACACTTTAGAATAGATTTCAATGAGCCAAGTCTTAGGGACTAACTAATCAATGTTCCCATTGTCTAAAACAGAGATGTCTTGGCTTGGGTTCCCTATGGCATCACCACCAGTTTCACTACAGATTGTTATAGCTTATTCACAGTAACACTGCACACCTCCTGCTTTCTACACTGTTGCCCTTAGCAACGGTAGCCCATATATCATTGTGTCCTGTTAGCTGCCACAGTGAGAAAAGGGTTTAAATAAAGCATATCAGTTTTCTTTTGTTTGTTATTGTAGGCCCAACATCCTGTCTAGTAGTTGTTATTGCTGACACTATATGGCCAGGCAGAAAAGGTTTCTCTTCATAACAGACTTTCTCAACATGCATACAATTCAGCTTTTTACCACAATCTTGGACCAGCTATAATCAACACATATCTTCATCCGTTTGTACAGGTGATAGTTCCATTTCTTGGCTGTGTGAAAGTGTGTTGTTATGCATACAAATGTAACAGCTGCAGAGTGATATCTCATTGTTATGATGCACAGTTAGATCTGTGAATGTGGATGTTGACGTGTGGAATGGAAAGTAGCCTAATGGAGGTGGATGGGTGAAAGTCTAACATTGCCATTTAACACAACGTTGCGTGTGTGCGTGCGTGCGTGCGTACACTCGTATTGTATACTGTATGTGAGAACGCCTGTGAAATGGAGGATCCGTCACAGCAGCTGTAGAACTTCTCCACTGTTGTGTCACTGGAGTTGTGAAACTACTCTGCATAAACCTATTATTCATTAGCTTAGTACAAGCCAAGCTGGTCCACTCTCAACGGAGGGGCTACCAAGCGTGTCCAATACTAATTCAGAATATTAATACAACATTTGGGAATTTATTACACGTTTATTGCTTTTATTACTGTGACACAGAGATGGCAATAAGAGTAGCTAATCATCAGAAAGCTCCATTGAGCTGGACTAATGTGTTTTTGTTTTTATAGTCAGCTGATTCATTTAATCACTACCCTCCAAATCAAAGGGTTCTGGTCAAATGGAATGGACTAATAATATATAGTATAAGGAATAGGCCTAGTATCCATAGTGCTGTTACTGACCAAACCAACCCCATCTTTTGGAAAGTCTATCCACAGTGCTATAACGGTTATTCAGTGAGATGACTGTATCCATGGTGATAGACTTTCCAATATAGTGCACTATTTTACTGTAATTTGGTGAGAATATTGTGTTTATTGTATAGTATGCTGGAAATTCTGTTTCTGCCCAAACCAACCCTCACAGAACAGTCTTCTAGAAAGCCCTATCTGCTGTTACAGTAATTTGCTGAAAGGAGTGTATCCGCCATGCAATTTTTTGGAAAGCCTACGATATCTGCTATTACTTGCTGTAGTTCAGTGAGAGGAGGAGTGTGTCCACATTGTAGTTGGCAGAACTCCTTGTGAAAAACAAACACGGAAGAGAAAGGGAGACTCACTCTACAGAGTGCAACATGAGTCATCCAGCCTAGCCCTCTCTCCTACTCAAGTGTGGCATAGGCTGTGGCGCACCACAACTCCCAGGCAGCGCTCAGACAAACAAACTGTCCCTTTCTCTCTGCCGTATTGCACTATATAGGGAATAGGGTGCAATTTGGGACTCAGTTATTTTTTATTTAACCTTTATTTAATTAGGCAAGTCAGTTAAGAACAAATTCTTATTTACAATGCCGGCCTAGGAACTACCTTGTTCAGGGGCAGAACAACAGATTTTTACCTTGTCAGCTCAGGGATTCGGTTTCGGTTACTGGCCCAACGCTCTAACCACTAGGCTACCCACCATCCCAGGTAGCCTAGTGACACCCAGAGGCTAGTGCTCGGAGAGAAAACCATTAGCTCGGTTTCAGTTAGACAGCTGGTAGTAATGTCCACTAAGGGTGGCAAAGCCACAATTATTCCTTCGGCTTCATTTCCTAAGATTATGAAAATATGTTGTTTTAGTTGTTAGCCTTTTCCCTGTGGCCTTTTCCCAAAGGTTTCTTGTGTATTCACTGTTTGCCTTTATGCCATGAATGGAATCATAAAGTATAAATCGTGCCTAATTGATTCAGGATAACTCTACACTGATAACGAGAGTTAAGTAAAGTATGATTCGGGCCTAATTGATTCATGATATCGTTACAGGGATAATGAGGGTTAAGTAAAGTGTGATTCATGTCTAATTGATTCATGATATCCATACAGGGATAATGAGGGTTAAGTAAAGTATGATTCGTGCCTAATTGATTCATGATATCCCTACAGGGATAATGAGGGTTAAGTAAAGTGTGATTCATGCCTAATTGATTCATGATATCCCTACAGGGATAATGAGGGTTAAGTAAGTGAGTAATTCAGCATTGATTAAAGTATTATTTCCCCTCAGAGTAAACGTCCTCCCTCCCTCCCTCCCCTCTCTATCGCTCTCTCTCTCTCTCCTCTCTCTACCTCTCTCTCTTGCTTCTCCTTTCTCTCCTCCTCCTCTCTCTCTCTCTCCCTCCCCTCTCTCTCTTCCTCCCTCCTCTCTCCTCCCCCGCTCTCCTTCTCTCTCCCTATTCTCTCTCCTCTCTCCCTCTCCCCTCTCTCCTCCTCTTTCTCCCTGTCCTCTCTCCCACTTCACCCACCCTCTTTCTCACCCCTCTCTCCGCTCTTCTCCCCCCTCACCCCCTTCCCCTCTCCACCCATAGCGGTGACCTGCGCAGCACCCTCTGCCATCTCCAACGGAGTCCTGGAGGGTACAGACTTTGAGTGGGGCACCAGCGTGAGCTACAGTTGCTCCCCAGGGTATGAGCTGTCATTCCCTGCCATTCTCACCTGCGTGGGGAACGGCACCTGGAACGGAATGGTGCCTCAGTGCCTACGTGAGTAACATCTCTCCTCTCCACTCGTGTTATTTTGTTATCTTGCTCTCTCTCTCTTTCTCTCTCTCTCTTTCTCTCTCTCTCTCTTTCTCTCTCTCTCTTTCTCTCTCTCTCTCTTTCTCTCTCTCTCTTTCTCTCTCTCTCTCTTTCTCTCTCGCTCTCTCACTCGATCTCTCGCTCCCTCTTTTCCACTCTCTTGCACATCGATGCAGCTTCACTCTCTCTGCAGTAGAACTAACACATCGATGCAGCTTCACTCTCTCTGCAGTAGAACTAACACATCGATGCAGCTTCACTCTCTCTGCAGTAGAACTAACACATCGATGCAGCTTCACTCTCTGCAGTAGAACTAACACATCGATGCAGCTTCACTCTCTCTGCAGTAGAACTAACACATCGATGCAGCTTCACTCTCTGCAGTAGAACTAACACATCGATGTACCTTCACTCTCTCTGCAGTAGAACTAACACATCGATGCAGCTTCACTCTCTCTGCAGTAGAACTAACACATCGATGCAGCTTCACTCTCTGCAGTAGAACTAATACATCGATGTACCTTCACTCTCTCTGCAGTAGAACTAACACATCGATGCAGCTTCACTCTCTCTGCAGTAGAACTAACACATCGATGTACCTTCACTCTCTGCAGTAGAACTAACACATCGATGCAACTTCACTCTCTCTGCAGTAGAACTAACACATCGATGCAACTTCACTCTCTCTGCAGTAGAACTAACACATCGATGTACCTTCACTTTCTCTGCAGTAGAACTAACACATCAATGTACCTTCACTCTCTGCAGTAGAACTAACACATCGATGCAGCTTCACTCTCTCTGCAGTAGAACTAATACATCGATGCAGCTTCACTCTCTCTGCAGTAGAACTAACACATCGATGCAGCTTCACTCTCTCTGCAGTAGAACTAACACATTTTGTTGTGTTCTTGTTTCCTTGTTTCAGTTTGATGTCCACTCAGTAAGATGTCCACTCTACAGTTCTATGACTATAGTCAGTTACAGAGATTAATCTTTTAGTTTTTCTAAACCAATTTCCTAATCTTTATTAGAAACAACAGGTTAATATCAGGGTAACGACAGGAAAATAACAGGAAATGACAGGGAAATAACACGGTAACGACAGGGAAATAATACGTTAACGACAGGGAAATAACGGGGTAACGGCAGGGAAATAACTGGGTAACGACAGGGAAATAATGGGGTAACGACAGGGAAATAATGGGGTAACGACAGGGAAATAACTGGGTAACGACAGGGAAATAACGGGGTAACGACAGGGAAATAACTGGGTAACGACAGGGAAATAATGGGGTAACGACAGGGAAATAATGGGGTAACGACAGGGAAATAACTGGGTAACGACAGGGAAATAATGGGGTAACGGCAGGGAAATAACTGGGTAACGACAGGGAAATAATGGGGTAACGACAGGGAAATAACTGGGTAACGACAGGGAAATAACGGGGTAACGACAGGGAAATAACGGGGTAACGGCAGGGAAATAACTGGGTAACGACAGGGAAATAACAGGAAATGACAGGGAAATAACGGGGTAACGACAGGGAAATAACGGGGTAACGGCAGGGAAATAACTGGGTAACGACAGGGAAATAACGGGGTAACGACAGGGAAATAACGGGGTAACGGCAGGGAAATAACTGGGTAACGACAGGGAAATAACGGGGTAACGACAGGGAAATAACTGGGTAACGACAGGGAAATAACGGAGTAACGACAGGGAAATAACGGAGTAACTGCAGGGAAATAACTGGGTAACGGCAGGGAAATAACTGGGTAACGACAGGGAAATAACTGGGTAACGACAGGGAAATAACTGGGTAATGACAGGGAAATAACTGGGTAACGGCAGGGAAATAACTGGGTAACGACAGGGAAATAACGGGGTGACGACAGGGAAATAACGGGGTGACGACAGGGAAATAACAGGAAATGACAGGGAACTAACAGGAAACGACAGGGAAATAACGGGGTAACGACAGGGAAATAACTGGGTAACGACAGGGAAATAACATTGTAATGACAGGTAAATAATATGGTAACGACAGGGAAATAACAGGGTTACTACAGGGAAATAACAGAAAAAGAACAGGGAAATAACAGAAAAAGAACAAGGAAATAACATGGTAACGACAGGGAAAGAACAGGGTAACAATAGGGAAAGAACAGGGTAACAATAGGGAAAGTACAGGGTAACAATAGGGAAAGTACAGGGTAACAATAGGGAAAGTACAGGGTAACAATAGGGAAAGTACAGGGTAACAATAGGGAAATAACAGGGTAACAATAGGGAAATAACACAGTAACTACATGGCAACAACGCCATAATAACCCTTTTTATAGTTAGTATGTAGCTGCTAAATAAAGATTTAAAGTGTGCCAAAAGGATATACAGTGTGAAAAATGTTCCTGGTTATATTGAAACAATTATTAAGAACTTAAGAACTATAAATAATAGAGGATAACAAGCATAAGTTATGTAGTAAGTATTCAAGGTCCTTTTCACCTCTTCTCATTAGCACCATTTACAATGTACTTGAGAAACTACATAGGGCAACCACAATACTTCACTTTTGGGTCTTTTGCTCGTAGTTCATAGTTATCCAGTCCTTAAAGGTGTTGTGCAAACAGGTACATGTACCATGTTGTTATTGACGATACATAAGTAATTATGTTTGTCACCGCTACTACTATCATAGTTTTACTGTGCCTATGGTGTTTCAACACTGTATTCTAAAGCAAACTCTGTTCCCCTGTTATCATGTTCACAAATGGTACTTTCTCTTTAGTTCTAGTGGTGCTTGGGCCCGCATTTACCCTTGTTAATGGGGACCGCGCCCTCATTGGCCCGAGAGACGCACAGCGATGACAGGTGGCCACTCAGGGACAGGTGTAAACATCACCTGACCACGGTGCTCACCTCTGCACCTGCCATCGTCGTCCGGGAAACCAAACAGAAACACTCCTGTCTCTCTCACACTCTCCTTCAAATTCTTAGAATGTGATACTAGCAAGACTAGAA
Source organism: Salmo trutta (assembly GCF_901001165.1). NCBI lineage: Eukaryota > Metazoa > Chordata > Actinopteri > Salmoniformes > Salmonidae > Salmo > Salmo trutta. The sequence goes on along the minus strand of NC_042990.1, from coordinate 34,107,277 downwards.
TATATACATATTTTTTTGCGCTAAATACACTTTAAGAGACCTGGCCTTAACGTGTAGGGGATAGTAAATCCCTTACTACATCCTACTGTGCCCCCTGCTAGAGCTGTGTGACCTAGAACAGGCCGGGGCAACAGTCACCAGGCAAAAGTTTCCTGGAATAGTGGTTAGGCAACTTCACAATGCTCTGTGACACGTTTCGTTCCCAAGAGAGGAGATGAGTAGCCATGTTAATGGATAGATTTATCTCGTTTTAAGTTGATACCCTCCTCATCCATTATAATGTACTAGTTATAGATGATGTAGTTTTTAATAAAAACATACATGCACCCTGCAGACCTTAGATACAGCATGTGTGTGTTGTTTTGGGGTGTCTTGTATCTGACAATGGGAGCTACGGTTTCTGTTTAATAAACAGTCTTTCTAAGAAAGTACATTCTATATCAGTATAGACATTGCTACTGAGAACAGGTGAAAAGGGCCTTGACTACTTTCTACATAACTTATTATCCTCTATTATACATCGTTTTTAAAGATGGAGTTCGCAGTAGGGGAAAATAGTGCCACTGTCCGCTCTAAAGCCGTTGTTTTTGTTTTGTTGACGAAGCAGAGGAGCGTCGTGCAACGGGGTAAACAGTTTTGCACTACTTCTTTGTTATTGCAAATGGACATGACAGTTTCACCATTAAGGATTCTAGCTATAAGTAATATATAATTGTTTCTACATAACAACCAAGACAATTCATCACACTTTATATAGTTATTTAGCAGCTAGGTACTATTACTGCGATGTTACTGTGTTATTTCCCTAATTCTTATTATTTCCCTGTCGTTACCGTGTTACTTCCCTGTCGTTACCGTGTTACTTCCCTGTCGTTACCGTGTTACTTCCCTGTCGTTACCGTGTTACTTCCCTGTCGTTACCGTGTTACTTCCCTGTCGTTACCGTGTTACTTCCCTGTCGTTACCGTGTTACTTCCCTGTCGTTACCGTGTTACTTCCCTGTCGTTACCGTGTTACTTCCCTGTCGTTACCGTGTTACTTCCCTGTCGTTACCGTGTTACTTCCCTGTCGTTACCGTGTTACTTCCCTGTCGTTACCTGGTTACTTCCCTGTCGTTACCGTGTTACTTCCCTGTCGTTACCGTGTTACTTCCCTGTCGTTACCGTGTTACTTCCCTGTCATTACCTGGTTACTTCCCTGTCGTTACCTGGTTACTTCCCTGTCGTTACCGTGTTACTTCCCTGTCGTTACCGTGTTACTTCCCTGTCGTTACCGTGTTACTTCCCTGTCGTTACCTGGTTACTTCCCTGTCGTTACCGTGTTACTTCCCTGTCGTTACCGTGTTACTTCCCTGTCGTTACCGTGTTACTTCCCTGTCGTTACCGTGTTACTTCCCTGTCGTTACCGTGTTACTTCCCTGTCGTTACCGTGTTACTTCCCTGTCATTACCTGGTTACTTCCCTGTCGTTACCTGGTTACTTCCCTGTCATTACCTGGTTACTTCCCTGTCGTTACCTGGTTACTTCCCTGTCGTTACCTGGTTACTTCCCTGTCGTTACCTGGTTACTTCCCTGTCGTTACCTGGTTACTTCCCTGTCGTTACCGTGTTACTTCCCTGTCGTTACCGTGTTACTTCCCTGTCGTTACCGTGTTACTTCCCTGTCGTTACCGTGTTACTTCCCTGTCGTTACCGTGTTACTTCCCTGTCGTTACCGTGTTACTTCCCTGTCGTTACCTGGTTACTTCCCTGTCGTTACCTGGTTACTTCCCTGTCGTTACCTGGTTACTTCCCTGTCGTTACCGTGTTACTTCCCTGTCGTTACCGTGTTACTTCCCTGTCGTTACCGTGTTACTTCCCTGTCGTTACCGTGTTACTTCCCTGTCGTTACCTGGTTACTTCCCTGTCGTTACCGTGTTACTTCCCTGTCGTTACCTGGTTACTTCCCTGTCGTTACCGTGTTACTTCCCTGTCGTTACCGTGTTACTTCCCTGTCGTTACCGTGTTACTTCCCTGTCGTTACCGTCTTACTTCCCTATAGTTTCCTGTTATTTCCCAGTCGTTTTCTGTTATTTCCCAGTCGTTTTCTGTTATTTCCCTTTCGTTACTGTGATATTTCCTGGTTGTTACTGTGTTATTTCCCTGTCATTTCCTGTTATATCAGCACTGCACACTAAAGTGCCTCTTGGTCTTTTCTTTTTTTCATTTTTTTTCATGCAGGTGATCTTGGGTATCTGACACTGTAGTGAAACAAATGGCTGCAGAATTAATGCTACACTGTCATCTTGCTCGCCTCTGTAAAGGAACAAACCAAGGTTATTTTTGTCATTGGTTGATTGACTGACAGCTGAGTTAGAGGAGGAAGCGCCCATTCATAAGGTCCTTGGTCTGGTCCGACGATCTTCCACCCGTTTTAGGGACATCAGTCAAACTCAATCATTTCGGCAATAACTTTCGGCATCACTTTAATTTGACCCAAAACGAGGGCGGAACAAGGGGGAACTCGATGTACTGCAGATTAGATAGTAAATTGAATTGAAAAGACTAGCAGATGCCTCCCGTTAAAGGGCAGGTAATGGGAGGTGGGAGGTGAGAGGCTTACACCATGATGAGCAGCTGTGCCCAATGATAGACAGGCACCAAAAAAGTGTGACCAAGTCTCTCTCTCTCTCTCACACACACACACACACACACAGCAATCACCCTCATACACAAACCAAAACTGTCCAAACACACACAGATCTGAAGGGAACTCGTCTCCAAAGTTACAATGTCAATACGTGTTGCAGGCTGGGTTCACAAACGCAACCGGTTTGTGAAAGCCTTGTTTTTAAAAGGTTCAGAGTTTTGCTGAGACAAGGCTTCAGTCCCGTTATTAGTCATTATAAATAATAGTGTAATTAAGTGTGTTTTTCTCTCCACCATCTGTCACGACTCAGATAACCTTAGAAGGCCTATCTGAACATCAGAGGATCCGGCCATCTATCTTACAACTATTGAGGATTCTCTCTCTAGCGAGCCAGGGAATCATAATAACTCAGACTTATTAAGAAGGCCTATTTGAATATCAGAGGACCCAACCATCAATTCTACACCTAGAGAATTGTCTCTATACAGAAAGAGACCCAGGGAATCATAATTCACCCACCCGACTCAGTGTTTAGTTTTCCTACTTGTCACTTAGCCGTACCCTGTCTGTCCAGCTCCGTATGACAGAGAGAGTGAGTGAAGGACAGAGGGGGTAATCTGCGCATAATTATTGAGTTCTTAACTGCCTGCCCCAGTGGGTCATCAAGGCAGAGCTTCAAACGTGATCGGGTGGAAGGGTGGAGGGGGTGAAGGGGAGGAGGTGGAGGGGGTTGAAGGGGAGGTGGAGGGGGTTGAAGGGGAGGTGGAGGGGGTGAAGGGGAGGAGGTGGAGGGGGTGAAGGGGAGGAGGTGGAGGGGGTGAAGGGGAGGTGGAGGGGGTGAAGGGGAGGAGGTGGAGGGGGGTGAAGGGGAGGAGGAGATGGAGGGGAGGAGGAGATGGAGGGGTGAAGGGGAGGAGGAGAAGGGGAGGAGGAGGGGTGAAGGGGAGGTGGAGGGGGTGAAGGGGAGGAGGAGATGGAGGAGTGAAGGGGAGGAGGAGAAGGGGAGGATGAGGGGTGAAGGGGAGGAGAAGGTGGAGGGGGTGAAGGGGAGGTGGAGGTGGAGGGGGTGAAGGGAAGAGCAGGTTAAAAGGTCCACAAGGTACAGTAGTTCTAAATCCTCACCCTTCAGAACACGGAAGCGTGTACAGCAGCAGCAGAGGCTACAGAAACTTTGGCTCCAATGGGAATGAACTAAAGATTGGTTGCCTGTGACTTTGTAATCTTGCAGGCAGCACACTTTTTTTTGTTCTTCTTCTTCTTATCTTCTTCTCTCTCTCTCTACGTCTCTGTTCTCTGCTCTCTCTGCTCTCTCAACCCCTCACTCTGTTCTCTACTCGCTCTTCCTCTCTTTTTTATATCTTGACAGCGTATCTATTATTCATCAAGAAAAAGTTAAGTTTGTAGTCCTCCTAGTTCCCAGACAGTAAGAGAGGGAGTCTTGTTTGGCACATTTATAATGTATCGGCGGAGTGTGAAGGCCACATCTATTATTGATTCTTCCTGGACAGACCAAGTGTTTGCTGGACAGCCACTGATGGTCAGTGCTCAATGACCGCTTTGAGCCCTTTGAGGGACGATGTCATTCATGTTAGTCTGGTCTGTAAGGCTCCGTCTTCTCCTCCACTGGTGCCTGCCAGGATCACAGATACAACAAGATACTGTGTCAGAAATTCAATCTAACCCTCATTGGGGTAAAAAAGGGCTAATATTGCTCTTGTGTATTTCTGGAATGTTCATTTCGATCTGTAAGGATCACAGAGAGATACTGTGGCAGGAGGAGTTCAATGACATTGATCCTGTGTGTTTCTTGTTGTGGTTGTTTCTGATTTGATCTGGTCAGATTTCTCACTCTCTTCAATAAAAACCGCACTGGGGGGAAAACACAGTAACATTGTTCCTGTGTGGGTTTTTTTAATGCTCATTTTGATCTGCTCATCTTGCTCTGCTGTTGTTGTAGCCAAGTTCTGTGGGGACCCTGGTGTGCCTGCCTATGGCTCCAGAGAGGGCCTCAGCTTCATCTATCAGTCAGAGGTGTCGTTCAGCTGTAGCGCCCCCTATATCCCGGTGGGCTCCACTACACGCTTGTGCCAGGCCGATGGCTCCTGGAGCGGATTCCAGCCTCGCTGTATAGGTAAGCATCTACTGTCTCTCTCTGTGTGTGTGTGTGTGTGTGTGTGTGTGTGTGTGTGTGTGTGTGTGTGTGTGTGTGTGTGTGTGTGTGTGTGTGTGTGTGTGTGTGTGCATGCCTGTGTGCCTGTGCTTCTCTTTATTCCTGGGGAGTTCATCTCTAACATCTTTCCAGCGTTATTTGCCTTAAAGCACAGCTTGTAGTATTTAATAACGTCAAACAACAATGTCCTCCCTCTGACACACAGGCTATACCCAGGCCACCCTACTTATACCAAGGATGTGTCTCAAATGGAACTTCCTTTTCCCTATATAGTGCACTACTTTTGACCAGAGCCCTATGGGCCCAGATCAAACATAGTGCACTATATGGGTGCCATTTGATACACAGCACAAACCTCAACACATCTCTTATTGATGAGATCATTCCAGAAAAGGCAGGGTCATTCCTTTTAAAGGGAGAGCGCGTATCACAGGAGAAGAGCCCAGATATGAAATGGCTGTAGGGGGATTCAGTTCCATCAGGGGAACACGTTAGTGACATTCCCCTGGCCCTAGCCTTCAGAGCTGGCTGGTATCATTGTCTAGCTAGACAGAAGTTTCTATTTTCAGTGCTGTAACGTAGGACATTCTTTTCATGAGGGTAAGGAATTTGGGAAACGTACCAAAAATAGGACACAACAAACTAAAACTTGTTTGCCTTGTTTTTAACTTTGCTAGATGGACATGTCAACTCAATATAGTTGTTTTAACTACCTGGTAAGAGTGCTTTGGTGTTTTTTATATCCTACAAGTTTAGCCTCCAATTCCTTTGTTAAAGCTACAAGCCTGGGAAAACCGAAGAGCACCTTATCATATCAACTGTCATTACTATCCCAGAGCATATAGGTTCTATACTGTTATTACTGTCTCAGAGCATATAGATTCTATACTGTTATTACTATCCCAGAGCATATAGGTTCTATACTGTTATTACTGTCCCAGAGTATATAGGTTCTATACTGTTATTACTGTCCCAGAGCATATAGATTCTATACTGTTATTACTATCCCAGAGCATATAGATTCTATACTGTTATTACTGTCCCAGAGCATATAGATTCTATACTGTTATTACTGTCCCAGAGCATATAGATTCTATACTGTTATTACTATCCCAGAGCATATAGATTCTATACTGTTATTACTGTCCCAGAGCATATAGATTCTATACTGTTATTACTGTCCCAGAGCATATAGATTCTATACTGTTATTACTATCCCAGAGCATATAGGTTCTATACTGTTATTACTATCCCAGAGCATATAGGTTCTATACTGTTATTACTGTCCCAGAGCATATAGATTCTATACTGTTATTACTGTCCCAGAGCATATAGGTTCTATACTGTTATTACTATCCCAGAGCATATAGATTCTATACTGTTATTACTGTCCTAGAGCATATAGATTCTATACTGTTATTACTGTCCCAGAGCATATAGGTTCTATACTGTTATTACTATCCCAGAGCATATAGATTCTATACTGTTATTACTGTCCCAGAGCATATAGGTTCTATACTGTCATTACTGTCCCAGAGCATATAGGTTCTATACTGTTATTACTATCCCAGAGCATATAGATTCTATACTGTTATTACTGTCCCAGACCATATAGGTTCTATACTGTTATTACTATCCCAGAGCATATAGATTCTATACTGTTATTACTGTCCCAGAGCATATAGGTTCTATACTGTTATTACTGTCCCAGAGCATATAGATTCTATACTGTTATTACTGTCCCAGAGCATATAGGTTCTATACTGTTATTACTATCCCAGAGCATATAGATTCTATACTGTTATTACTATCCCAGAGCATATAGGTTATATACTGTTATTACTATCCCAGAGCATATAGGTTCTATACTGTTATTACTATCCCAGAGCATATAGATTCTATACTGTTATTACTGTCCCAGAGCATATAGGTTCTATACTGTTATTACTGTCCCAGAGCATATAGGTTCTATACTGTTATTACTATCCCAGAGCATATAGATTCTATACTGTTATTACTATCCCAGAGCATATAGATTCTATACTGTTATTACTGTCCCAGAGCATATAGGTTCAATACTGTTATTACTGTCCCAGAGCATATAGATTCTATACTGTTATTACTATCCCAGAGCATATAGATTCTATACTGTTTTTACTGTCCCAGAGCATATAGATTCTATACTGTTATTACTGTCCCAGAGCATATAGATTCTATACTGTTATTACTATCCCAGAGCATATAGGTTCTATACTGTTATTACTGTCCCAGAGCATATAGATTCTATACTGTTATTACTATCCCAGAGCATATAGATTCTATACTGTTATTACTATCCCAGAGCATATAGATTCTATACTGTTATTACTATCCCAGAGCATATAGATTCTATACTGTTATTACTATCCCAGAGCATATAGATTCTATACTGTTATTACTATCCCAGAGCATATAGATTCTATACTGTTATTACTATCCCAGAGCATATAGGTTCTATACTTCTGCTTTCACCTTAATTAGTGCTCATTGTCTGGTCTGGAAAACCAGGGCTATACTGTACATGAGTCTGTCTTCCTGAAGAGTCTGGGAGTGCGTCCCAAACGGAACCCTATTCTGTATGGGCCCTGGTCAAAAGTAGTGCACTACTTTTGGCCAAAATCTATCCAGGTGAGATGAGCTCTTTTTTTGTATGGAGGTCTATGAGAGTGTTGAATTATGTGAGATTTATTTGATCTAATTGAAGTTATGCTGTTATAAATGTAGTGATACGTGGATGCATTCCGGCAAGTTTGAAAAACGTCTTAGTTGTGTCTGTTGTTCACCCGTGTATCTGCCCTCTCATTGGCTAGAATAGTCCCACCTGATCTCGCCTGTCTTCAATCATGTATTTCCATTGTTAGAGCAGCCACTCAGCTATCTTGTCAGGTTAATAGATAATCTTTGACTATATAGAGAATAGGGTGCCATTAATATAATAGATCATCTTTGACTATAGAGAGAATAGGGTGCCATTTGTGACAGAACCTGGCAGTACAATAGCTGGTTAAATAATTCAACACCTAATGCAGAGAAATAACCAGTAGGTGTTTGAACATCTACTAACGCAGAGAAATAACCTGTAGGGGTTTGAATATCTCCTAACGCAGAGAAATAACCTGTAGGGGTTTGAACATCTACTAACGCAGAGAAATAACCTTCTCAAAATATCTCAGCTCCCTTAATAGGGAGAAAGGCAGCAGCATCCGTGTGATGACTCAGAGAGTTGTGGTGGGTATTGATCCACAGGCCTTTTTAAAGAACCAACCACACAATCTGGATAGATTTAGGGCCAGTTTCCCAGACACTTTTTTAGTCTAAGGCTAAATATGTAGGCTTAGGTTCAATTGAAATTGTCCAATGGAATTTGTACCAAATGGCCGCTTATTCTTTATATACACTGAGTGTACAAAACACTAAGAACACCTGCTCTTTCCATGACATAGACTGACCAGGTGAATCCAGGTGAAAGCTATGATCCCTTATTGATGTCACTTGTTAAATTGACTTCAATCAGTGTAGATGGAAAGGAGGAGACAGGTTGAGGAAGGATTTTTAAGCCTTGAGACAATTGAGACATGGATTGTGTATGTGTGCCATTCAGAGGGTGAATAAGAAAGTCAAAAGATTTAAATGCCTTTGAACGGGGTATGGCAGTAGGTGCCAGGCACACTGTTTGTGTCAAGAACTGCAATGATGCTGGGTTTTTCATGCTCAACAGTTTCCCATGTGTATCAAGAATGGTCCACCACCCAAAGGACATCCAGCCAACTTGACACAACTGTGGGAAGCATTGGAGTCTATGGAATGCTTTAGACACCTTGTAGAGTCCATTCCCTGACGAATTGAGGCTGTTCTGAGGGCAAAAGGGGGGGGGGGGGGGTGCAACTCAATATTAGGAAGGGGTTCTTACTGCTTTGTACACTCAGTGTAGTACATTTCATTTGACTAGAGCTCTATGGACCTTGGTCAAAAATAGTGCACCATATAAGGAATAGGGTGCCATTTGGGACTCTGACGTAATCTGTGTCTGGAAAACCGGCCCCTAGGCTTCATAGTCACACATATACATACTGTATGTGTTTAATACCCTCCCTTTCCTGTCATCCAAACCTTACCTGCTGTCTACATATCTGTAAATATATATCTATTGTCTGTCAGCCTCCTGAATACTGACCTTATCTGGTTAAGCTCCAGGTCCCTGAAGGAGACATTCAACAGAACTCCTCACATCAATATGACTAAACGGTCTTAATTTCACTAATTGAATATTCAAGTCATTGGCACACTTGTCACTGGATTATTAGACCATTAGCAACAAGTCAATTGTTATCTATTTAAATACAATGGATAGTTTCATTAAAATGATAAAATTACATATTGGTTTCCTTTCCCTGTAAGCAGTCTATGGACAAGGTATGACAGAAATCCATGCTTTGGTTTAGTTTCCGTGCACTGTTTCCATACACTAACATTTCAGCCTTTGTGGCACAAATGGAAATGTGCCAGAGAAACTAAACCAAGTCATGGATTGCTGTCATACCTTGTCCATAGACTGCTTACAGGGTATGTCATTTTGTAATTTGTAAACTACAGTGCCTTCAGAAACTAATCATACCCCTTGACTTATTCCACATTTTGTTGTGTTGCAGCCTGAATTCAAAATGGATGAAATATTTTTTTCTCACCCATCTACACACAATACTCCATAGTGACAAACTGAAAACATGTGTCACGTCCTGACCAGCAGATGGAGCTAGTGTTTTAGTTTTGGGGTCAGGACGTGGCAGGTTTGTTTGTATATGTTGGTTGGATGATTGGGACTTCCAATTGAAGGCAGGTGTGTATAGTTGCCTTTGATTGGAAGTCCTATATAGGTGTGTGTGTTTGTCTTTGGGGTTGTGGGGAATTGTTGTGAGCACTGCTTTGTTTGGTTGAGCCTGCCACACCGTCACATTGTGAGTACCGTCCATTGTTTTGTTTATTGTTTTGTTTTCGCAAGTGGATACCTTACATGTTTTTTGCAGTAATAAATATGAGTATCCACACTTCCGCTGCGCCTTGGTCCTTCTCTCTCCCGCACGACTTATTCTGTGACAGAATTCCCCACCAACACAGGACCAAGCAGCGGAAGAAGGCTGGCAACGACTGGGAGACCGAGAGGCACCCCCAATAATTTTTTAGGGGGGGGCACAAGGGCTATTTGGCGGGGCAAGATTACAGCCCCAGGCCAGCTCCCCGTACCCTTGTAGGGCAGACTGGACAGGTCCCGTGCTTTGGGGTTGGGGCTGTGGTGAGGCCTGGGATTTTCAGGCCGGTAGGCAAGGTACCAGCACCCCGCATGTGCCAGGGCGAAGTAGGCATCGAGCCGGAAGGGGTGATGCCAACCCTGCACTCAAGACCGCCAGTGCGCCCTTTCGGTCCGGTGTTTCCCGCTAGACGCACTAGCATGGAGGTGCGTGTCTCCAGGCTGGCAAGTCCAATACCAGCCCCACGCATCAGGAGTCTAGTGCGTCAGCCCAGCCTCGCCAGTCAACAGTCACCAGAGCTGCCTGCCAGTCAACAGTCGTCAGAGCTGCCCGCCAGTCAACCATCGCCAGAGCTGCCCGCCAGTCAACAGTCACCAGAGCTGCTCGCCAGTCAACAGTCGCCAGAGCTGCCCGCCAGTCAACAGTCGTCAGAGCTGCCCGCCAGTCAACAGTCGTCAGAGCTGCCCGCCAGTCAACAGTCGTCAGAGCTGCCCGCCAGTCAACAGTCGTCAGAGCTGCCTGCCAGTCAACAGTCGCCGGAGTGGCCAGACTGCGCTGAACTGCCGGAGTGGCCAGACTGCCCTGAACTGCGGGAGTGGCCAGACTGCCCTGAACTGCGGGAGTGGCCAGACTGCCCTGAACTGCGGGAGTGGCCAGACTGCCCTGAACTGCGGGAGTGGCCAGACTGCCCTGAACTGCGGGAGTGGCCAGACTGCCCTGAACTGCGGGAGTGGCCAGACTGCCCTGAGCTGCGGGAGTGGCCAGACTGCCCAGACTGTCCCGAGTGGCCAGACTGCCCAGACTGTCCCGAGCTGCCAGACTGCCCCGAACTGCCAAAGTGGCCCGACTGCCTGGAACGGCCAGAACCGGAGCCACCTCCAGGATAGGTGGGTTGGGGAGGGAGGGTGTAGCACAGTGCCGTCGGTGACGGCAGCCACCCTCCCTTCCCTCCCTTATGGTTTAGGGGTTATTGTTTGTTGGTTTTTGTTGGGGTATTGGGGATTTTCTTGTGTTTTTCTTGTGTTTTTCTTTTAGGTGCATTCCGGGGACTGCACCTTGAGGGGGGGGTACTGTCACGTCCTGACCAGCAGATGGAGCTAGTGTTTTAGTTTTGGGGTCAGGACGTGGCAGGTTTGTTTGTATATGTTGGTTGGATGATTGGGACTTCCAATTGAAGGCAGGTGTGTATAGTTGCCTTTGATTGGAAGTCCTATATAGGTGTGTGTGTTTGTCTTTGGGGTTGTGGGGAATTGTTGTGAGCACTGCTTTGTTTGGTTGAGCCTGCCACACCGTCACATTGTGAGTACCGTCCATTGTTTTGTTTATTGTTTTGTTTTCGCAAGTGGATACCTTACATGTTTTTTGCAGTAATAAATATGAGTATCCACACTTCCGCTGCGCCTTGGTCCTTCTCTCTCCCGCACGACTTATTCTGTGACAACATGTCTTTAGAAATTGTATTGAAAATTAAATACAGAAATATCTCATGTATTTACACCCCTGAGTATTCACACCCCTGAGTCAATACTTTGAAGCAGCTTTGGCCGCCATTGCAGTTGTGAGGCTTCCTTCTTTTCACTGTAAATTAGGTAAGTATTGTGGAATAATTACAATGTTGTTGATCCAGCCTCAGTTGTCTCCTATCACAGCCATTAAGCTCTGTTTTAAAGTCACCATTGGCCTCATGGTGAAATCCCTGAGATGTTTCCTTCCTCTCTGGCAACTGAGTTAGGAAGGATGCCTGTATCTTTGTAGTGACTGGGTGTTACATCCAAAGTCTAATTAATAACTTCACCGTGATATTCAGTGTCTACTTTTTTTTTTTACCCATCTACCAATAGGTGACCTTCTTTGCGACGCATTGGAAAACCTCCCTGGTCTTTGTGGTTGAATCGCTGTTTGAAGTTCACTGCTCGATTGAGGGACCTTACAGATAATTGTATATGTGGGGTAAAGAGATGAGGTAGTCATTCAAAAATCACGATAAACACTATTATTGCACACATTATTACACACAGAGTCCATGCAACTTATTATGTGACTTCTTAAGCCAATTTTTACTCCTGAACTTATAAAGGCTTGCCATAACAAAAGGCTTGAATACTTATTGACGCAAGACAGTTCAGCTTTTAATGTTTTATTAATTTGTAAAAATGTAGAAAAGCATAATTTGACATTATGGGGGTATTGTGTGTAGCCCAGGGACAAAACATCAATCAATCAATCAATCAATCAAATGTATTTATAAAGCCCTTTTGACATCAGCCGATGTCAAAGTGCTATACCCAGCCTAAAACCCCAAACAGCAAGCAATGCAGATGTAAGAAGCACGATGGCTAGGAAAAACTCACTAGAAAGGCAGGAACCTAGGAAGAAACCTAGAGAGGAACCAGGCCTTGAGGGGTGGCCAGTCCTCTTCTGGCTCTACCGGGTGGAGATTTTAACAGCACATGTCCAAGATGTTCAAACGTTCATAGATGACCAGCAGGCTCAAATAATAATAATCACAGTGGTTGTAGAGGGTGCAACAGGTCAGCACCTCAGGAGAAAATGCCAGTTGGCTTTTCATAGCCGATCATTCAGAGTTAGAGACAGCAGGTGCGGTAGAGAGTCAAAAACAGCAGGTCCGGGACAAGGTAGCACATCCAGTGAACAGGTCAGGGTTCCATAGCTGCAAGCAGAACAGTTGAAACTGAAGTAGCAGCATGAAAAATCCATGAGCTTCAATGATCAGATGTGATTGACCTATTGGGGTGTCACGCTGATATGCGGTAAATGTTGGGGCTGGCCTCCCGAGTGGCGTAGTAGTCTAAGGCACTGCATCACAGTGCTAGCTGTGCCACTAGAGATCCTGGGTTCAAGTCCAGGCTCTGTCGCATGCCAGCCGTGACCGGGAGACCCATGGGGCGTCGTCCGGGTTAGGGGAGAGTTTGGCCGGCAGGGATGTACTTGAACCATGAACCATCGTGCACTAGCAGCTCCTGTGGCGGGCCGGGCGCAATGCACGCTGACATGGTCGCCAGGTGCACGGTGTTTCCTTCGGAACATTGGTGCGGATGGCTTCCGGATTAAGTGGGCATTGTGTCAAGAAGCAGTTAACCATTGGTTGGGTTGTGTTTCGGAGGACGCACGGCTCTCGACCTTCGCCTCTCCATATGGGAGTTGCAGCAATGAGACAAGACTGTAACTACCAATTGGATACCACGAAATTGGGGAGAAAACATGGTAAAAAATAAGAAAAAAATAGAAAACATTTTTGGCCTAGTTTTAAGACTAGCTAATTAACTGATTTCAACATTGTCGGTGACATGGCATTGTCAAATTAGTTTTCATAAGCTGTCATGACTCTTTATGTCATCTGTTATGGCACTGTTATGAACATGTATGACAGAGGGTTCAAAATAATGGTTAACTGTTACCCTATTGAAACTGCATTCTTATGCCATTCCAACAGTTACCTGCAGATCATCATGCCTATAACTGATAAGACATTGACAAAGGAGTCTCATATATTGTTACCACACCATACAATGAAACACATATTGTTTGAGTACACATATCCACACAGACATGATAGGATAAATACTTTGTTCAGAAATATGTAGGCTAGTGTTCATGAAATGTCATATATTCCAAGACGGACCTCTAAGGATGATGAGAATTGTTTGGGATCAGATTTGCCTACTTTGAGTGTGTGTGGAGTGAATGGGGAGGTGTGGGGTGTTATTTATACAGTGAGGGAAAAAAGTATTTGATCCCCTGCTGATGTTGTATGTTTGCCCACTGACAAAGAAATGATCAGTCTATAATTTTAATGGTAGGTTTATTTGAACAGTGAGAGACAGAATAACAACAAAAACGCATGTCAAAAATGTTATAAATTGATTTGCATTTTAATGAGGGAAATAAGTATTTGACCCCCTCTCAATCAGAAAGATTTCTGGCTCCCAGGTGTCTTTTATACAGGTAACGAGCTGAGATTAGGAGCACACTCTTAAAGGGAGTGCTCCTAATCTCAGTTAGTTACCTGTATAAAAGACACCTGTCCACAGAAGCAATCAATCAATCAGATTCCAAACTCTCCACCATGGCCAAGACCAAAGAGCTCTCCAAGGATGTCAGGGACAAGATTGTCAACCTACACAAGGCTGGAATGGGCTACAAGACCATCGCCAAGCAGCTTGGTGAGAAGGTGACAACAGTTGGTGCGATTATTCGCAAATGGAAGAAACACAAAAGAACTATCAATCTCCCTCGGCCTGGGGCTCCATGCAAGATCTCACCTCGTGGAGTTGCAATGATCATGAGAACGGTGAGGAATCAGCCCATAACTACACGGGAGGATCTTGTCAATGATCTCAAGGCAGCTGGGACCATAATCACCAAGAAAACAATTGGTAACACACTACGCCATGAAGGACTGAAATCCTGCAGCGCCCGCAAGGTCCCCCTGCTCAAGAAAGCACATATACATGCCCGTCTGAAGTTTGCCAGTGAACATCTGAATGATTCAGAGGACAACTGGTGAAAGTGTTGTGGTCAGATGAGACCAAAATGGAGCTCTTTGGCATCAACTCAACTCACTGTGTTTGGAGGAGGAGGAATGCTGCCTATGACCCCAAGAAAACCATCCCCACCGTCAATCATGGATGTGGAAACATTATGCTTTGGGGGTGTTTTTCTGCTAAGGGGACAGGACAACTTCACCGCATCAAAGGGACGATGGACGGGGCCATGTACCGTCAAATCTTGGGTGAGAATCTCCTTCCCTCAGCCAGGACATTGAAAATGGGTCGTGGATGGGTATTCCAGCATGACAATGACCCAAAACACATGGCCAAGGCAACAAAGGAGTGGCTCAAGAAGAAGCACATTAAGGTCCTGGAGTGGCCTAGCCAGTCTCCAGACCTTAATCCCATAGAAAATCTGTGGAGGGAGCTGAAGGTTCGAGTTGCCAAACTTCAGCCTCGAAACCTTAATGACTTGGAGAAGATCTGCAAAGAGGAGTGGGACAAAATCCCCCCTGAGATGAGTGCAAACCTGGTGGCCAACTACAAGAAACGTCTGACCTCTGTGATTGTCAACAAGGGTTTTGCCACCAAGTACTAAGTCATGTTTTGCAGAGGGGATTTCCCTCATTAAAATGCTAATAATTTTATAACATTTTTTACATGTTTTTTTCAGGATGTTTTTGTTGTAAATCTGTCTCTCACTGTTCAAATAAACCTACCATTAAAATTATAGACTGATCATTTCTTCTCAAATGTACAAAATCAGCAGGGGATCAAATACTTTTTTTCCCTCACTGTATGTGTGTGACTGAGTCTGAGTGTGTTTGTCTGTAGGGGCGGTATGTATATGTCATTGAACCAAAATGAGGTATGTGCAGACAGGCCTCGTTTGACACAGACACAAACTACGGTTTTCCCTCCATCATGTTTAGTTCACACAAACATTTCCCCAGACTGCATTTCTGTTTGATTATGTTGTCATCCAGTAGAGGAGGAAGCTGCGATGGTGTAAGTTATGGCACGTTGCTGTGTGGGTTAACTAGGCTGTCTGTGGTGGTAGTGTGTGTGCTGCTGTCATTTTCTGAGGCTGCATTGAATCCAGGTCTATGCGTCAGGCCGAGGATGTCCTCTACATCCTAATGATGCTGCTTCCCTCCACACAGCCACACAGCTGGGCCCGACGCTGCTGCAACGCTGCTGTAACACTGCCCCCTGCTGGGTCTTCTGCCTAGCCTATTAAAGACTCTCTTGCTCTCTGGTTGTTATGTGACTACAGTGCCACTGCTCCACTTACGTAAACACACTCGGGAACAATTGAATTTCTGAGCCACCTTCATAAGCACTCACATATGCACACAAACACACACATAACTCAGTTGTAGGCTGGGTATCACTGCAGTAAGCTATGTTGAATCATTATGGGAAATATAGCTGTTCATGTGACTGTGTCCCAAATGCCTCCCTTTTTAGTCCACTACTTTTGACCAGAGTCCTATGGACACTGGTCAAACATAGTGCACTATAAAGGGAATAGGGTTCCATTTGTGAGGCAGAGTGTAAGTCTCAAGTGGCTGGACCCCCAGCCAGTGATACTGTCTATAGGTCTCTAAGATAATTTTATACAAATGTTCCTTTCTCTTGTTCTCCTTAGAACCGACCCGTACTACCTGTGAGAACCCAGGGACACCTCGCTATGGTTCTCTGAACAGAACCTATGGCTTCAAGGTAAGGAGATAACGGCCCTCACTCAAAATCATTGGTTTCGTCCAAAATAGCATCCTATTCCATATGTAGTGCACTACTTTTGACCAGGGCCCTCACCCTATTCCATATGTAGTGCACTACTTTTGACCAGAGCCCAAAGGGACTATATTGGAATTTGGTTCCATTTGGGACTCTGCCATGACCATATGACACTCAGATTGCATACTGAAGATACTCTGTTAATGTACTGTCTGTGAATGTGTTGTGTAGGAAGTCCTGAAGTCCTTAAGTGTTAGCGATACTTCAAGGCTCTCATTCACACACTAAGCTCATGTGGTAAAAACATGTATATATACTGCTCAAAAAAATAAAGGGAACACTTAAACAACACAATGTAACTAAAGTCAATCACACTTCTGTGAAATCAAACTGTCCACTTAGGAAGCAACACTGATTGACAATAAATTTCACATGCTGTTGTGCAAATGGAATAGACAACAGGTGGAAATTATAGGCAATTAGCAAGACACCCCCAATAAAGGAGTGGTTCTGCAGGTGGGGACCACAGACCACTTCTCAGTTCCTATGCTTCCTGGCTGATGTTTTGGTCACTTTTGAATGCTGGCGGTGCTTTCACTCTAGTGGTAGCATGAGACGGAGTCTACAACCCGCACAAGTGGCTCAGGTAGTGCAGCTCATCCAGGATGGCACATCAATGCGAGCTGTGGCAAGAAGGTTTGCTGTGTCTGTCAGCGTAGTGTCCAGAGCATGGAGGCGCTATCAGGAGACAGGCCAGTACATCAGGAGACGTGGAGGAGGCCGTAGGAGGGCAACAACCCAGCAGCAGGACCGCTACCTCTGCCTTTGTGCAAGGAGGAGCAAGAGAAGCACTGCCAGAGCCCTGCAAAATGACCTCCAGCAGGCCACAAATGTGCATGTGTCTGCTCAAACGGTCAGAAACACTCCATGAGGGTGGTATGAGGGCCCGACGTCCACAGGTGGGGGTTGTGCTTACAGCCCAACACCGTGCAGGGCGTTTGGCATTTGCCAGAGAACACCAAGATTGGCAAATTCACCACTGGCGCCCTGTACTCTTCACAGATGAAAGCAGGTTCACACTGAGCACGTGATAGACGTGACAGAGTCTGGAGACGCCGTGGAGAACGTTCTGCTGCCTGCAACATCCTCCAGCATGACCGGTTTGGCGGTGGGTCAGTCATGGTGTGGGGTGGCATTTCTTTGGGGGGCCGCACAGCCCTCCATGTGCTCGCCAGAGATAGCCTGACTGCCATTAGGTACCGAGATGAGATCCTCAGACCCCTTGTGAGACCATATGCTGGTGCGGTTGGCCCTGGGTTCCTCCTAATGCAAGACAATGCTAGACCTCATGTGGCTGGAGTGTGTCAGCAGTTCCTGCAAGAGGAAGGCATTGATGCTATGGACTGGCCCGCCCGTTCCCCAGACCTGAATCCAATTGAGCACATCTGGGACATCATGTCTCGCTCCATCCACCAACGCCACGTTGCACCACAGACTGTCCAGGAGTTGGCGGATGCTTTAGTCCAGGTCTGGGAGGAGATCCCTTAGGAGACCATGCGCCACCTCATCAGGAGCATGCCCAGGCGTTGTAGGGAGGTCATACAGGCACGTGGAGGCCACACACACTACTGAGCCTCATTTTGACTTGTTTTAAGGACATTACATCAAAGTTGGATCAGCCTGTAGTGTGGTTTTCCACTTTAATTTTGAGTGTGACTCCAAATCCAGACCTCCATGGGTTGATAAATTGGATTTCCATTGATTATTTTTGTGTGATTTTGTTGTCAGCACATAAAACTATGTAAACAAAAAAGTATTTAATAAGATTATTTCATTCATTCAGATCTAGGATGTGTTGTTTAAGTGTTCCCTTTATTTTTTTGAGCAGTATATATACTTTTTTGTCTCATACCTTCTGGACAAGGCCTTGTTACACTAGGAAAATAAATAATATCTCAAGAATTATAAATTGTGACTGAATGGCAAGATATTGGTTTAGAGACAATGCTCTGGCCTGACAAAATTACATTACGTACCTTTCTCATTGGGCCATTTTCCTTGGCTAATGATATGCAAATGTGGCAATGAATATGTTCATTACTTGTATGCAAATTCCTTCTGGCATTTGACTTCTTTACATTTCAGAGCTCTGCATGTAATGTCTGAGCAGAGACAATCATTACTCTGATGCTGATAGTGTCAATGACGATGATATCATGTCAATCATGATTCAAAAAAATTACATTTTAGCCATTTAGCAGACACTCTTATCCAGAGTGACTTACAGTTAGTTCATTCATCTCTAGATAGCTAGGGGGGACAACCACATATCATCACTAAGCTAAGGACCCTGGAATTAAACACCTCCCTCTGCAACTGCATCCTGGACTTCCGAACAGGCCGCCCCGAGGTGGTGAGGATAGGCAACAACACATCCGCCATAATGACCCTCAACACGGGGGCCCCTCATGGGGTGTGATTAGTCCCCTCCTGTACTCCCTATTCACCCATTAAGTTTGCAGACGACACGACGGTGGTAGGCCTTATCACTGATGACGATGAGACGGTCTACAGGGAGGAGGCCAGAGACCTGGCGGTGTGGTGCCAGGACAACAACCTCTCCCTCAACGTCAGCAAGACAAAGGATCTTAGACTACAGGAAACGGAGCGCCGAGCACATCCTCGTCCACGGGGCAGGTCAAGCGCTTCAAGTTTCTCGGTATCCACATCACTAAGGAATTATCATAGTCCACACACAGCAACACAGTCGTGAAGAGGGTATGACCACACCTCTTCCCCCTCAGGAGGCTGAAATGATTTGGCATGGGCAGTCAGATCCTCAAAACGTTTTACAGCTAAGCTCCCTACCATCCAGGACCTCTATACTAGGCGATGCCAGAGGGAGGCCCTAAAAATTGTCAAAGACTCTAGCCACACAAGTCATAGACTGTTCTCTCTGCTACCGCACAGCAAGTGATACCAATGCACAAAGTCTTTGAACACTCTTTGAAGAGGTAGGGTTTCAGATGTTTTTGGAAGATGGGCATGGTCTCTGCTCTCCTAGCTTCAGGAGTGTGCGGAGGAGTGGGGTGAATAGCTTCCCTGTGGCTCAGTTGGTAGAGCATGGTCTTTGCAACGCCAGGGTTGTGGGTTCGATTCCCACGGGGGGGCCAGTACGGAGGAAAAAAATAAAAAATGTATGAAGTGAAATGAAATATAAGCATTCACTCCTGTAAGTCGCTTTGGATAAGAGTGTCTGCTAAAATGTAAAAATGGGTGATATGGGAAAACTTGGGAAGGTTAAACACCAGGCGAGCTGCAGCATTCTGGATAAGTTGCAGGGGTTTGATGGCACATGCGGAGAGCCCAGCCAACAGAGAGTTGCAGTACTCCAGACGGGAGATAACAAGTGCCTGGATTAGGACCTGTACCGCTTCCTGTGTGAAGTATGGTCATACTCTACAGATGTTTTAGAGCATGGACCTGCAGTCACTGCTTCGATGTTTGCAGAGAATGATAGGGGTGTTGTCCAGGTTCACGCCAAGGTTCTTTGCACTCTGGGATGGAGAGTCTTGGAGCGGGCAAGTCTTCCCCGGTAGGAAGAGCAGCTACGTCTTGTCAAGGTTGAGCTTGAAGTGGTGGGCCGACATCTAAGCAGAGATGCGTGTTGCCATTTGGGTGTCACAAGGGGAAGGAGAAAAGTAGTTGAGTGTCATCCACATAGCAATGTTAGGAGACACCATGTGAGGATATAATGGAGCCGAATGACTTGGTGTATAGAGAGAAGAGGAGAGGGCCTAGAACTAAGCCCTGGGGTACACCAGTATTGAGAGTACGTGGTACAGACACAGATCCTCTCCACATCACCTGGTAGGAGCAGCATACCATTTAGGATGCTATCCAAGAGTGTGCAGAGCCTGAGACTCCCAGTCCTGAGAGGGTAGACAGGAGGATCTGATGGTTCACGTGGTGAAGGCAGCAGATAGATCTATGAGGATGAGAACATTTTCGCTCAGCTGCCCGCAGCCCTGTTCTGGAAACTCTCAATGGGTCCCTCAGCCACAGAGCAGGAGGGGAGGGTCGAGCCGTCCAGGAGGAAAGGAGACAGTGAGAGTCGAAGGATGCGGAAAGGGAGGAGAGTAGGGTCAAAGAGGCAGAATCAGGAGGGAGAAGAATTTAGCAGAAGGGAGAGATGATTGGATAGAAGAGGAGTAGTGGGAGAGAGAGTGACGATTGCGACGGTACATGATCCTCTGGGTAGCGTCTGAGTGGCTAGGGTTGGAGGACAAGGAGACATAAAAGGAAACAAAGTAGGGATCAGAGACCTGGAGGGGGGTTGCAATGAGATTAATAGGCAAGCAACCTCTCGAAAAGATGAGGCCAAGAGTATGGCCTACCTTGTGAGTGGGAAAGGACTGGGAAAAGGTGAGGTCAAGAGGCAAGAAGGGGAAGGAAAGATTTGGAAATCAATTAATTGAGGGCAGATGTCAGGAGGTTGAAGTCGCCATGTACGAAGAGCGGTGAGCCATCGTCAGGAAATGAGCTTATCAAGGTATCAAGCTCATTGAGGAACTCTCCAAGGGCACCTGGTGGGAGATATATGATGATAATGTTAAGCTTGAGTGGACAAGTGACAGTGACAGCATGGAATTAAAATGAGGAGATGGACAGGTGAGAGAGGGAGGAAATAGAAAATCTCCACTTAAGAGAAATTAGTAGCCCTGTGCCACCACCGAGACGACCAGATGCTCTCAGACTATGAAAGAAAACGTAATATATAAAAAAATATATTGCCACATGCGCATAATAAAACAGGTGTAGATCTTACACCTTAACCAACAATGCAGTTTTAAGAAAAAATATGTGTTAAGTAAAAAATAGATAAGTAAAGAAATGACAGAAACATAAGTTACAAATAACGCGAAAAACACACAATAGCACAATTGGTTAGGGGACCATAAAATGGCAGCCATCTCCTCCAGCGCCATTATCTATCTGTGTGTAAACCATGCGTGGGATCATTTCCAGCCAAAGTGTGAGATTTATCAATATGAACGTTTGCTTGAGAGTGTGTGTAGATTTATGCACAGCCATGACCATGCTTACGCACAAGTGGTGGAGTAAGGGAACTACTTGACAAGCATAGAATGGGGAAAATATATGTTGAAATTGTGAGAGTAATAATTCAATATTTTTTTGATTTCATTATATTTCCGTTGTGAATTCATGCAACACACAGTGCATTTGGAAAGTATTCAGACCCTTCACTTTTTCCACATTTTGTGATAATACAGCCTTATTCTAAAATTGATTAAATTGTTTTTCCCCCTTCATCAATCTACACCCAATACCCCATAATGACATCACAATACCCCATAATGACATCACAATACCCCATAATGACATCACAATACCCCATAATGACATCACAATACCCCATAATGACAAAGCAAAAACAAGTTTTTAGATTTTTTTGCCAAAATATAAAACTGAAATATCACATTTACATAAGTATTCAAACCCTTTACTCAGTACTTTGCTGAAGCACCTTTGGCAGCGATTACAGCCTCGAGTCTTCTTGAGTGTGACGCTACAAGCTTGGCACACCTGTATTTGGGGAGTTTCTCCCATTCTTCTCTGGAGATCCTCTCAAGAACTCCCAGGTTGGATAGGGAGTGATGCTGCACAGCTATAATCAGGTCTCTCCAGAGATGTTAGATCGGGTTCAAGTCCGGGCATTGGCTGTGTCACGTCAACCCCCACTCCCCCTCTCCGTTGCACGACGTTGCCATTATTACGCACACCTGCCACCATTGTTACGGGCACCTGCGCCTCATGAGACTCGCCTGGACTCCATCACCTTCCTGATTACCTCTCCTACATCTGTCAGTCCCTCTGGTTCTTTCCACAGGCATTATTGATTCTGTTTCTGTGTTTCATGTCTGTACGCTACTCGTGTTTTAGTTTTGTTCCATGTTCCATTTATTTATTAAATTCACTCCCTGTACTTGCTTCCTGATTCTTAGCGTACACATTACAGAATAACGCCTCACCAAAGGGAAGCAACAGGGATTTACTGGTGAAGTTGGGTCCAAGTGCTGCTGCCGAAGCATCCGGAGATGCCTGAGCCGGCTCATCAGGCTCCCAAGCCTCGTTCGGCTCCCATGCCTCAGCCGGCTCGTCAGGCTCCCATGCTGCAGCCGGCTCATCAGGCTCCCAAGCCTCGTTTGGCTCCCATGCCTCAGCCGGCTCGTCAGGCTCCCATGCTGCAGCCGGCTCATCAGGCTCCCAAGCCTCGTTTGGCTCCCATGCCTCAGCCGGCTCATCAGGCTCCCAAGCCTCGTTTGGCTCCCATGCCTCAGCCGGCTCATCAGGTTCCCATGCCTCAGCCGGCTCGTCAGGCTCCCATGCTGCAGCCGGCTCATCAGGCTCCCAAGCCTCGTTTGGCTCCCATGCCTTAGCCGGCTCGTCAGGCTCCCATGCTGCAGCCGGCTCATCAGGCTCCCATGCCTCAGCCAGCTCGTCAGGTTCCCGTGCCTCAGCCGGCTCTACAGGTTCCCGCGCCTCAGCAGAAGCGACCGGCCCGCTCCTGGTCCTCTGGACCATCTCCCTCTGGTCGGCGTCCTGCGGCTGGAGCCGCGCATCAGGGAGGGGGTACTGTCACGTCTACTCCCGCTCCCCCTCTCTGGCGCTCGACGTCGCCAGTTTACTCATTATTACGCACACCTGCCACCATCGTTATGCGCACCTGCGCCTCATGAGACTCGCCTGGACTCCATCACCTTCCTGATTACCTCTCCTATATCTGTCAGTCCCTCTGGTTCTTTCCACAGGCATTATTGATTCTGTTTCTGTGTTTCATGTCTGTACGCTACTCGTGTTTTAGTTTTGTTCTATGTTCCATTTATTTATTAAATTCACTCCCTGTACTTGCTTCCTGATTCTTAGCGTACACATTACAGAATAACGCCTCACCAAAGGGAAGCAACAGGGATTTACTGGTGAAGTTGGGTCCAAGTGCTGCTGCCGAAGCATCCGGAGATGCCTGAGCCGGCTCATCAGGCTCCCAAGCCTCGTTCGGCTCCCATGCCTCAGCCGGCTCGTCAGGCTCCCATGCTGCAGCCGGCTCATCAGGCTCCCAAGCCTTGTTTGGCTCCCATGCCTCAGCCGGCTCGTCAGGCTCCCATGCTGCAGCCGGCTCATCAGGCTCCCAAGCCTTGTTTGGCTCCCATGCCTCAGCCGGCTCATCAGGCTCCCAAGCCTCGTTTGGCTCCCATGCCTCAGCCGGCTCGTCAGGCTCCCATGCTGCAGCCGGCTCGTCAAGCTCCCATGCTGCAGCCGGCTCGTCAGGCTCCCATGCTGCAGCCGGCTCATCAGGCTCCCAAGCCTCGTTTGGCTCCCATGCCTCAGCCGGCTCATCAGGCTCCCAAGCCTCGTTTGGCTCCCATGCCTCAGCCGGCTCATCAGGCTCCCATGCCTCAGCCGGCTCGTCAGGCTCCCATGCTGCAGCCGGCTCATCAGGCTCCCAAGCCTCGTTTGGCTCCCATGCCTTAGCCGGCTCGTCAGGCTCCCATGCTGCAGCCGGCTCATCAGGCTCCCATGCCTCAGCCAGCTCGTCAGGTTCCCGTGCCTCAGCCGGCTCTACAGGTTCCCACGCCTCAGCCGGCTCTACAGGTTCCCGCGCCTCAGCAGAAGCGACCGGCCCGCTCCTGGTCCTCGGGACCATCCCTCTGGTCGGCGTCCTGCGGCTGGAGCCGCGCATCAGGGAGGGGGTACTGTCACGTCTACTCCCGCTCCCCCTCTCTGGCGCTCGACGTCGCCAGTTTACTCATTATTACGCACACCTGCCACCATCGTTACGCGCACCTGCGCCTCATGAGACTCATCTGGAGTCCATCACCTTCCTGATTACCTCTCCTATATCTGTCAGTCCCTTTGGTTCTTTCCACAGGCGTTACTGATTCTGTTTCTGTGTTTCATGTCTGTACCCTACTCGTGTTTCTTGTTTTGTTCCATGTTCCGTTATTTGTTACATTTACTCCCTGTACTTGCTTCCCGAGTCTTAGCGTACACGTTACAGGCTGGGACACTCAAAGACATTCAGAGACTTGTCTCGAAGCTACTCCCGCATTGTCTTGGCTGTGTGCTTAGGGTTGTTGTCCTGTTGGAAGGTGAACCTTCACCCCAGTCTGAGGTCCTGAGTGCTCTGGAGCAGGTTTTCATCAAGGATCTCTCTGTACTTTGCTCCATTCATCTTTCCTCAATCCTGACTAGTCTTCTAGTCCCTGCCGCTGAAAAACATCCCCACTGCATGATGCTGCCACCACCATGCTTCACCGTAGGGATGGTAATGGCCAGGTGATGAGCGGTGCCTGGTTTCCTCCAGACGTGATGCTTGGCATTCAGGCCAAGGAGTTCAATCTTGTTTTCATCAGATCAGAGAATCTTCTTTCTCATGGTCTGAGAGTCCTTTCGGTGCCTTTTGGAAATTCCAAGTGGGCTGTCATGTTCCTTTTACTGAGGAGTGGCTTCCGTCTGGCCACTGTACCATAAAGGCCCCTGAGTGGCGCAGCG
This sequence comes from Salmo trutta, assembly GCF_901001165.1. Classification (NCBI taxonomy): domain Eukaryota; kingdom Metazoa; phylum Chordata; class Actinopteri; order Salmoniformes; family Salmonidae; genus Salmo; species Salmo trutta. The sequence continues at coordinate 34,082,367 of NC_042990.1, read as the reverse complement.
GTCTAAGCGGACTCAGTGCTTGAGGCGTCATTACAGACACCCTGGTTCAAATCCAAAGTCCAATGGGGCGGCACACAATTGGCCCAGTGTCATCTGGGTTTGGCTTGTGTGAGCTGTCATTGTAAATAAGAATTTGTTCTTAACTGACTTGCCTAGTTAAATAAAGGTTCAATTTAATAGAAAAAAAGAAAACATGTAAAGGCCTGATTGGTGGAGTGCTGCAGAGATGGTTGTCCTTCTGGAAGGTTCTCCCATCTCCAAAGAGGAACTCTGGACCTCTGTCAGAGTGACCATCGAGGTTTTTGGTCACCTCCCCTCCCCCGATTGCTCAGTTTGGCCGGGCTGCCAGCTCTAGGAAGAGTCTTGGTGGATCCAAACTTCTTTAATTTAAGAATGATGGAGGCCACTGTGTTTTGGGGAATCTTCAATGCTGCAGAAATGTTTTAGTACCCTTCCCCAGATCTGTGCCTCGACTCAATCCTGTCTCGGAGCTCTCTCAATTCCTTCAACCTCATGGCTTGGTTTTTCTCTGACATGCACTGTCAACAGTGGGACCTTATGTAGACAGATATGTACCTTTCCAAATCATGTCCAATCAATTGAATTTGCCACAGGTGGACTCCAATCAAGTTGTAGAAACATCTAAAGGGTAATCATGATGTGACAGGATGCACCTAACCTCAATTTCGAGTCTCATAGCAAAGTCTTTGAATACTTATGTAAATAATGTATTTTTGTGGGGGGGAAAAAATTCAGAAAACTGTTTTTGCATTGTCGTTGTGGGGTATTGTGTGTAGATTGATGACAATTTTTTTTATTTAATACATTTTACAATAAGGCTGTAACATAATAAAATGTGGAAAAAGTGAAGGCGTCAGAATAATATAAAAAAATGTAACCTTTATTTAACTAGTGTCACAATCGTTATATAAATAATCGGACCAAGGCGCAGCGTGAGTAGAGTTCCACATCTTTTATTACTCGTGAAACTTCAAAAAACAACAAGGATCTAACGATCGTGCAAAACGTAGCGCACATAAGTACTCACACAAAACAATATCCCACATCACAGGTGGGAAAAATAACACACTAAGTATGATCCCCAATTAGAGGTAACGATTCTCAGCTGCCTCTAATTGGGAACCATACACATACATCAACATAGAAATAAACTCACTAGAAATCCCCCTAGTCACACACTGACCTAAAACACCAAAGAGAACCCCGAGGGCTCTCTATGGTCAGGGCGTGACTACTAGCCAAGTCAGTTAAGAACAAATTCTCTTTTACAATGATGGCCTATCGGGGAACAGTGGGTTAACTGCCTTGTTCAGGGGCAGATTTTTACCTTGTCAGCTCGGGGATTCAATCCAGCAAACTTTTGGTTACTGGCCCAACACTCCAACCACCTAGGCTACCTGCCACCAGTATGATTGCACTATATCTTGACATGCTAGCAATATCATATAATTTGACCACATCAGTGCATGTGTTACGATAATAATCCATATCAAGTACAGTAATTTGTTAAATAAAAGGCATATCTGAAAGTTAAACCATTGTTGACATACTATAAAAGACTGAGGTAATGGGAAATCAAAAAAGGGATTTCTGATCTTGCTCTGTTGGAAGATTTTGCACATGCTGCATTTCACAGAGAGAACAGATTTGCTCATCAGATATCGTTTCCCAAAACCAATTTCATAGGAGTTTTGCAAAGATTTGAGACCTACTTTAAAAAGGAAACATGCCATTCCGGTGCACAACCATGTGCTATCCATCTTGGGTTTTTTGGCAACGGGCACTTTTCAACAGGAGCTTGCCGATCGGCATCTCACAGCCCTTGATGAGCCAAAACAAACAGTAACATTCAATTTCAATACAAGATCGCACAACAGGTTGAAGTCAAGAGGGGTTTCTTTGACATGATGCCATCAATGAATTCCCAAATACAAAAAGACAAATAGACGGCACCCACATCGACATAAAAGAACCATCCCAAAAGGATTTCAACTATGTGAACAGAAAAGTCTTCCCCTTTTAATGTACAGGTGAGAGGTTAAGTGATGATCAAAAGATGCTACTGAATGTGGTGGCAAGGTGGCCAGGTGGAACTCACAACTCATTCATTCTGCAGAACAATAGTTGGCCTATACACCTACAGGAGGGAGCTGTTGAAGATGGATGGCTTATTGGTCAGTGGGGTCTAATCATTTGAAGTAACTTTAATTGCCCTAATAGTCCTCTCTTTGTAGCTATGTTTCTCTTTTTACTGGTCAAGCCACAACTGAGCGAACGAAATAAAACATTTTGGTTGTACTCAACCTCTGACACTATTTCAGTCTCAGAAACGTGTTTTTTAATTAGTTGTGCCATTGTATGTCATGGTACGGCATTGTATATTCCCCATGGGTTGAAGGGATGAATTGACCATATAAGGTTAATTAGGGGCGTTTCGAAATGCAAATGGCCAAGTTTCTGCATGAGCACTGAGGCTGAGAACAATTGGTATTCATCAATGGTTATCGCCTATCGGTGTGTGTAACTCTCATAGGAGTGTTTGATAAAGCATACTTTCTATGCATACAGACATTCTAAATTCTGTTCGTAAGTAGTATTTTAGAATAGTTTCTACGCAATATTTATAAATGAAGCCCCAGGAATTCCACATGTTGTGTGCGCAGGGTACACTAAATTAAAAGAGTTGCAGCCAAGGGGTGGGGGGCGTCTGTAAAGCCTAAAGGGAGAGGAGCAAACAGGTATAGAAAACACACACATGGCTGCCAAAGCTGCAAAAGAGAAAAATGAGATCATCAGAAAATAACTAGGTAAGATACTCAACTGAGACAGTGGTGTGAAGCCCTCCTCTCCTTCCTTTCTCAAACAACTCCTCAGAACAACTCCTCAGAGCAACTCCTCAGGACAACTCCTCAGGACAACTCCTCAGGACAACTCCTCAGGACAACTCCTCAGGACAACTCCTCAGGACAACTCCTCAGAACAACTCCTCAGGACAACTCCTCAGGACAACTCCTCAGAACAACTCCTCAGGACAACTCCTCAGGACAACTCCTCAGGACAACTCCTCAGGACAACTCCTCAGAACAACTCCTCAGGACAACTCCTCAGGGCAACTCCTCAGAGCAACTCCTCAGGACAACTCCTCAGGACAACTCCTCAGGGCAACTCCTCAGGGCAACTCCTCAGGGCAACTCCTCAGGGCAACTCCTCAGGGCAACTCCTCAGGACAACTCCTCAGGACAACTCGGCAGAACAACTCGGCAGAACAGCTCGGCAGAACAGCTCGGCAGAACAGCTCGGCAGAACAACTCGGCAGAACAACTCGGCAGAACAACTCCTCAGAACAACTCCTCAGGACAACTCGGCAGAACAACTCGGCAGAACAACTCCGCAGAACCATCTTTGTTTTGGCAATGGCCTTAGTTTTGCGACGAGACCGCCGTTGACAGCTGAGAAAACAAGGGAGACTGAAGTACTAACACCAATTGACCATTGCCTTGCAGAGGTGAAGAGCACACCTCCTGTATTAATTGCTGATTGCCTCGGAGAGGAGAAACCACCCTCCCCTCCAATACAGCCACTGATTACCAAGATAACAACAGTTGCAAATTGCCCTGCCCCTTAATCCTGGTTGATGTGTCAACAATCATCTGCAAGTTAATAGCAGTCATCAGTTCACACACCAAGAAGGCTACTGGGAAGACAGGCACCACTTAATGTAGATGGCCTTAGCTAGCAAAAAGACAGATAAAGACTCTAGCTATAGAATGATGATGATTATGATGATGAGCATGGTGATGGTGGATATTTCTGATGAAGAAGACATTTTCATTTAAGAACAAAAAAAAGCTATGAAACACCTTACCAGGTGTACGTTACCGTTCACAAATATCACGAGCAAGCTAGAAAACAGGGTTGATGCTGAGAATAGAGTCTAACCCTGTTTGTGTTTACAAGGGTTCATATTTGTGTGGGTATTATTTCATTGTGTGTGCGTGTGTGCGTGCGTCCATTATTTTTGTGCATGCATGTGCATATGCATGCTTCCATCCATGTTTCTATCCGTGCTTCCTTTGTGTGTGTGTGTGTGTGTGTGTGTGTGTGTGTGTGTGTGTGTGTGTGTGTGTGTGTGTGTGTGTGTGTGTGATTCTTTCTGACCGTTCTGGGGTCCTATGGTGTCTACACAGCGGGACCTGTAAACACAAGCAGTCCTTCCTCCGTTCCACGTCCCTAATGAGCCTTAAAACGCTACAACTTTCCCCACCAACAGATCTGTGTTTACGTTGTTAGGACTGATAAATGGCAAAACTGTATGGCAAATTGCACTGATTTGTCTGAGAAAAGAGAAACACATTTGCTGCATGGCTTGCCTCTAATTGTGAATAAAAAAGAAAGGCAGCAAATATCAAATGACATAAAAGTGAAGAGCAGCATGTAGTCAAAGGCAACAGTGTTTTCCTTCTCTCCTGGGGTTCTGTTGCATCATAAACAGTCTATTAGATAGATGTATTCTATCTAGCGCACATTGTACTAAATCATCAATACACTCTAGACTTATCAGTAAACACTAGTACATTATGCAGTGTTCAGAGCTACGCTGGTGGACCACCACTAGATAAAAGAGATGGTTACACACAGAACACACAGAACACACGGAACACACGGAACACACGGAACACACAGAAGGGAAGGGAGAGTTATTTCTCATTGCTATTTTGGTAGCTCCTCCTTATTAAGTCAAGACATGGAAAAGAGCTCCCGTGTCTTGTAACATGAATGAACTTTAGGAATATTTTCGCCAGGGGAAAAGGAGTGAGAGGGAGGAAGGGGGTAGAGAAGGGCTTGAGGGCTCTTGCCGGGAATGAACTTTATTCATATTTTTGTCAGGGGATAAATATAATATGGAGTGAGAGAGAGGAGGAGGAGGGCGAGGAAGGGCTCTTGCCCAGATGCGCTGGCATTAAGAATTCAAGCCTTATTGTAACATTTGGGGTCAAGTCATGCCCAGGCTTCAGAGAGAACAGTGAAATATCAGGCTTTCACACCCATAAATCATTTGTCTCGCCCTCGGGAGGGAGGGAGAAAGAGAGAGAGATTAAGAAATTAGATAGATAGAGAGGGGGGAGTGGGGGGGGAGAGAGAGAGGGGGACAGGGGAGGAGGAGAAGAAGGAGAGGAGACTTTGCTGGCTGCAGCCTAATGATATTGAAGCAAAGTGAAGGAGATATTGTATCCCAGAGATAAGGCCATGAGTCTTATTACTCGTCAGACTGTGTTTCAGCACCGGGGACGACGTGTTAATCAATTAATGTGTGAAGCCACTGTGTCATTCCATGACACGTTTTCATATTTAATTCCCCAGGCTCTGTCACACACACAGACGCGCACACACACACACACATAGAGTCGCGAATGCACACACACACACACACACACACACACACACGGACTCACACACATCTACACACACACACATGCAAGCAGAGGAAGGCTGAGAGAGCTGAAAAGAGCTGACAAGGGCTAATCTGATATGTCGCTCTTTGAAAGGGCATCAGTGATCAGTCTGAACCGGGGACGTATTGGTTTGATGTATGCTGCTTAAACAAAACCTTTCATAGGGATTCAAGAGTTGACGCGTGTGTGTACATCACAGCCTTTGTTTGATTGCAACATCAAAGTTGATATCAAACTGGCCTTTAAATTGAAGCACTCCTATTCCTAGCTAGCCTGACCCCACACGCTGAATACTCCTGCTGCTCTAGTCCTAGCTAGTTGAACTCCTCATGCTGAATACTCCCACTGCTCTATTCCTAGCTAGCCTGACTCCTCACGCTGAATACTCCTGCTGCTCTATTCCTAGCTAGCCTGACTCCTCACGCTGAATACTCCCGCTGCTCTATTCCTAGCTAGCATGACCCCACACGCTGAATACTCCTGCTGCTCTATTTCTAGCTAGCCTGACCCCACACGCTGAATACTCCTGCTGCTCTATTCCTAGCTAGCCGAACTCCTCATGCTGAATACTCCCGCTGCTCTATTCCTAGCTAGCCTGACTCCTCACGCTGAATACTCCTGCTGCTCTATTCCTAGCTAGCCTGACTCCTCACGCTGAATACTCCCGCTGCTCTATTCCTAGCTAGCATGACCCCACACGCTGAATACTCCTGCTGCTCTATTTCTAGCTAGCCTGACCCCACACGCTGAATACTCCTGCTGCTCTATTCCTAGCTAGCCTGACCCCACACGCTGAATACTCCCGCTGCTCTATTCCTAGCTAGCCTGACTCCTCACGCTGAATACTCCCGCTGCTCTATTCCTAGCTAGCCTGAACCCACACGCTGAATACTCCTGCTGCTCTATTCCTAGCTAGCCTGACCCCACACGCTGAATACTCCTGCTGCTCTATTTCTAGCTAGCCTAACTCCTCACGCTGAATACTCCCTCTGCTCTATTTCTAGCTAGCCTGACTCCTCACGCTTGAAGCCCAAGGACTTTTTATAGGCCTCTGAGACTAGTGTGAATATAAGAATATATGATACTCTTTATGCCATTGTTACTATAACTTTATGCCATTGTTACTATGTTGTGTGTGTGTGTGTGTGTGTGTGTGTGTGTGTGTGTGTGTGTGTGTGTGTGTGTGTGTGTGTGTGTGTGTTGTGTTTCTCTACTCCTGCGCCTATTGAAAATGCAGGTGCACTCAGTTGTCTCTCTACTCTAACACAGGTGGGCAGCATGGTGGCGTTCCAGTGCCAGCTGGGTCACCTGCTCCAGGGTTCCACCACCCGGCTCTGCCAGGCTGACCTTACCTGGAGCGGCTCCCAGCCAGAGTGTATCCGTGAGTCACATCACACCCCCTACTGCAGTGGTTCTGATGATGTCACGGGGATCAGAGGGTATGGCTACAGCCGTTATTGTGACTGGGTCATAGAGGGACAGTATAGGGGGTGGTTCTCAAACCTCTCCTGTGGACCCTCAGACATTTTCACAATGTGTTGTAGCCCTGAACTAACTCACCTGATTCACTTAGTCAAGGGCTTAATGATTAGTTGACAAGTTGAATCAGGAGTGCTAGCTGTGGAATCGATCAAATACATGGAACGGTCCCCAAAAGAGGTTTGAGAACCACCCCCTACTGTCCCTCTGTGATGCCCAGTCACAACAACTGCTGTAGCTATACCCTCTGATGCCAATGATGACATCATCATAGGAAAAGCCCCCATTATATAATAATTGCATTTATATGGTCAGCCCATTCTAGGATTATATTTCTATGATAAACCCATTCTAGGATTCTAGTTCTATGGTCTGCCCATTCTAGGATTATGTTTCTATGGTCAAACCCATTCTAGGATTATGTTTCTATGGTCAAACCCATTATAGAATTCTATCTCTATGGTCAACCCATTCTAAGATTCTATCTCTATGGTCAACCCATTCTAGGATTCTGTTTCTAAAGTCAACCCATTCGAGGATTCTTTTTCTATGGTCAACCGGTTCTTGGATTCTATTTCTATGGTCAACCTATTCTAGGATTTTGTTTCTATAGTCAGTCCATCCCCGACTCTAGCTAGGGACCTCCATGATATCCGTCACTTCTGGCCATTCTCACTGACATCACTCTGACCGTGACATGTCACTCTGACCACATCACCGTGTTCATCTGTAAAATAAACACATCTTAGGAACCACTGACAATTTTTTACACATTAGCCACAAATAGTAAGAAGAGGGAAAGAGAGAGAGGGAGACGTGAAGTGATCCTAACTACACTAGTGTGTCAGGGTTCTGCCGTACTGACGCTCAGAAAGTGTGGCTTGTACTGTATATCTTTGAGGATTATACAGTACATCTGTTATGTCAGGCACAGGAGTCTTGCAGGTGATTACATGCAGGTGTTTTGAAAAAAGTTTTGCTTGCATAAGAGCAGTTGGCTGTTTCCTAGGTAACAAGGACCTTAGAAGGATCATGGCACAACTATCTCCGTTAGCGCCTGCTACCGAACTAAAGGGCTTCATTACTTTTTCAATGATAAAGTAGTGCACTCTGCCAAGCTTCAAGGTCATATTTAATAACTGCCACTTTGAAAATTAATTCACATTATTGGAAACAGCAAGGATCATTTTCTACTCTCACCGTCACAGCAGGTGAGCTGATATATCAGAGGGGAAGGATGATTCTCATGAAGAGATAATCTTTATGGAGGTAGATTCAGAGACCCAGCCTAGCGGGAGAGACCCTAACCTTCACATCGGCTCCCTTCCAAATGGCCCCCTATCCCCTGTATAAGGCACTACTTTTGATCAGGGACCATAGGAGAATGTAGTTCACAATATAGGGGATAGGGTGCCGTTTGGAGGCAACCATCCACACGAATCGTCAGTCAGCCCCCCTCAGGGTAGTCTTATCCACTCAGCTACCTCCATGGGGATAGGGTGAGGCAGGGTGAGACAGGGTAAAGTGGGGTGAGATGGGGGGTATAGAGGGGATGGTGGTGGTCTCTTTTTGTCTCTCTCTCGCTCTCTCACTCACTCTCTCTCACTCGCTCTCTCACTCACTCACTCTCTCGCTCTCTCACTCACTCTCTCTCTCGCTCTCTCTCACTCACTCTCTCGCTCTCGCTCTCTCACTCACTCACTCTCTCTCACTCTCACTCACTCTCGCTCTCTCTCGCTCTCTCACTCACTCTCTCGCTCTCCCTCACTCTCTTGCTCTCACTCACTCTCTCTCTCTCGCTCTCTCACTCACTCACTCTCTCGCTCTCACTCACTCTCGCTCTCTCACTCACTCACTCACTCACTCTCTCGCTCTCCCTCTCTCTCACTCTTACTCACTCTCTCACTCTCTCACTCACTCTCTCTCGCTCACTCTCTCTCTCTCACTCTCTCTCACTCACTCTCTCTCTCACTCTCGCTCTCTCACTCACTCTCTCTCTCTCTCGCTCTCTCTCACTCACTCTCTCGCTCTCGCTCTCTCACTCACTCACTCACTCTCACTCACTCTCGCTCTCTCTCGCTCTCTCACTCACTCTCTCGCTCTCCCTCACTCTCTTGCTCTCACTCACTCTCTCTCACTCTCTCTCACTCACTCTCTCTCTCTCTCTCTCACTCTCGCTCTCTCACTCACTCTCTCTCACTCGCTCTCTCACTCACTCACTCTCTCGCTCTCTCACTCACTCTCTCTCTCTCGCTCTCTCTCACTCACTCTCTCGCTCTCGCTCTCTCACTCACTCACTCTCTCTCACTCTCACTCACTCTCGCTCTCTCTCTCTCTCTCTCTCTCACTCACTCTCTCGCTCTCTCTCGATCTCTCACTCACTCTCTCGCTCTCCCTCACTCTCTCTCTCTCACTCACTCTCTCTCTCTCGCTCTCACTCACTCACTCACTCTCGCTCTCTCACTCACTCACTCACTCACTCTCTCGCTCTCCCTCTCTCTCGCTCTTACTCACTCTCTCAGTCTCTCACTCTCTCACTCACTCTCTCTCGCTCACTCTCTCTCTCACTCTCTCTCTCTCTCTCTCTCTCTCTCTCTCTCTCTCTCTTTCTCTGTGTCTCTCTCTCTTTCTGTGTCTCTCTCTCTCTGTGTCTCTCTCTCTGTGTCTCTCTCTCTGTGTCTCTCTCTCTGTGTCTCTCTCTCTATGTCTCTCTCTCTGTGTCTCTCTGTGTCACCTATCCCAGGAGTGTTAATGTCCCCATCCAGGCAGGGAGGAGAGAACCCTGTTCTTATCTCCCCATACAGCCGGTCTCCATCCCTCCCCACTCACACATGCACGTCACTCCCACGTCACACCATGGCAAAGCACCCACCTCCACCACCCCCTCCATCTAGCAGTATAACAATATAGCACAGTAGTAGTATAAGGATATAGCACTTAGTAGTAGAATGAGGAAATGGTGTTAAAATATGATTTATATAGACTAATTAGGTATAGGCTTACCGCAATATTAATGTATTGTA